>NC_081312.1:146391664-146694610 GCF_026419965.1 Kogia breviceps
TAGCTATTTTACGTTTGGTAGTGTGTATATGTCCATGCCACTCTCTCATTTTGTCACAGCTTACCCTTCCCCCTCCCTATATCCTCAAGTCTGATGTATTTTAAATTATCACAACTTGGGTGTTTTTCTTGCTCCTGATATAGCAGGTTTATAAATATTGGTCCGTATTTTTGAGCATGTAGTCAAGGCCTGATTCTACTTCTACCATTGTGTTTTGGCTGTTTCCATCTTTGGCTCCTGACTTCTCTGTGACTTTCTTTACTAGTGATATCACCATTTTTGTCCCTCTGCATTTGATTCTTTGATCCTTGGATCTCAGTTTGCCTCTGTGGATGTGGCTCATTTCTTGGCTCTCTGTGTATTTATCTCATTCAATGGAATATGCTGTTTCAGGTTTAGATTCAAAGGAAGCTGAATGCCTGACCATTTGGCTTTTTTCTGGCTGGACCTGCCTTTGGACTTTTGTCAGGTAGTGGTTGGGGAGAAGGGTGGCATTAGGGGTAGTGAAGAACACCCGGGCTTCAGATGTGAAAAAGGGGTGATGGTGGTGGGTGTATTTAGTGAAGGGTAGTGGTGGTAGATACTTGGGGCAAGAGAAAGGAAAGGTAAATAATGTTGGAAAACTTGACCTAGTTGATTTACTACTGGACGTCAGTGATCCTGCTGGCTGTAGTAATAATCACCTTTGAAATAGCTACTTTCTTTTGAACTTATTCTCAAATCAGTGTACTGGGGTGGAGGATAGACTGAGCAGAAGGGATGATACTCATGATCCAAAAATGTACAAACAGGTTCCTACAATAGACCCATATGGTAAACACCCACCAGAAGCCAGCTCTGTGTGGGGAGATGAGGCATATGGAGGAAGGATTACCAGAGAATAAAACAGAATGACATTCCACCTTAGCATGAATCCAGGGTGAATCAACACTTGCATTTGACCTGAAAATCTTTTGTCTCTATCAATTTTTGGTAAATTCACCTAAAGAGTCTTTTTTTTCTATCCATTTTATAGTTGAAAAGTTTTTATTAATCAGCAGTACCAGGTAATAATGACAGACTTTGTGAGCACTCAAGATGCCAAACACACAGAAGAAATCCTATGAAATATTCCTAAATTTTTAATCTACTTAATCCAGCCAGCCACTGGCATCAAAGATATCATTAAAAGAAATGTAATAAATCAAAAAACCAAGCTGCAAAATGTGTGTAAGCAGAAACCTAAGTGGCACAGGTTTTGAAAACGTTACGAACATACTTAAGGTATCATTGAAGTCCTATTGCTTAGTTTCAGTTCCCAGATGGGTGCCCTGTGCATGTTATCAGGAACCTGGGGACCCGGGCTTCAGATGTTTGCTTTGGCTCTGTCCTGGCTTTCCTGAAAAATCACCCCACCAGCTACATAGGGTAGAATAATTTAATTGTGGGTTTTAATAACAGCAGATGAAATGGATTTGGGGCAATTAATTATGCACTTAACTTTAAAACTCTAGACCACTAATTTAGACTATAATAAGGGTGAATTCAGTTTGACTTCACAGCATAAAGTCCAGCATGAAATTATCCAGTTTGACTTCACAGCGTGTCTCTCCTTATTTCATAACTTAAGTTTGCTAGGTTTTTCCAATCATAATACATATTTCAGACTTTGTAAAATGAATATTCCTGAATCTTAAACAAAACAGAATAAAACGTACTTGTTCAGAGGATGATTTGGATATATTACAGAAAATAATTTGAATATCCTTTTTTTATTTAATTATAGTTTCTATTCTGTTTAGTCATCTTATTTCCCATAAGGTTCTGAACACCTCTAGCTATTCCTGACCCCTTTTGTCTCCCCTTAACTTTGCTAAATAATCTCTATTTTTGCCTTTGTAGCTGAAGGCAATAGTCCTTCTGCAAATCACATATCAATTTACAACTAGAGTAAAGAGAGGTAAGCCTCTAAGTGTCACCCCAAGTCAGAGCCAATGAGCCCCCAAATCTCTGGGACAATGTCTGCCTCTCCAACTCCTTGTAAGCAGAAACTTCAAATTGCTTATTAACATTTAGGCCAAGTACTCAGGATCATCCAGGTTAGCTAACAACACAAAGCAGAAGGCAGAGCTACGACCCTAAAAGCTCAATACTTCAAGACTGCACCTGGCCCAGCACTTAAGCTATGAGAGGGGGTTCCATGAAAATAATGAACACACCTCTGATACGGAAGAGAAGTCCAAGCATAGGATTTTTCTTTACTTTGCCTCATTTCTACATTTGAGAAAAAATATGATACTTTCAGTGTCTTTTTTGTTTTAGTCTTTCAGATTTAAGAGTGGCAAAACCAATCAATGAATGTGTGTTAAGCATGTATCTTTCCAAAACACACTAATAAGTGATGACTGGGATTCAAAGAGATAACTAGCCCTCTCCATAAGAGAAAATTTCAGTCTTATTTGAGAACTGAAGACATAGCCTCAAATAATAAGTCAACATTTATTGAACTAATATTTAAAGCAAATTCTGTATGAAATTAATAAACCTCATCAAAAATGTGTTTGATTTACCATTGCATTAAAAACAAAAACAAAGGGGCTTCCCTGGTGGTGCAGTGGTTGAGAGTCCGCCTGCCAATGCAGGGGACGCGGGTCCGTGCCCCAGTCCGGGAGGATCCCACATGCCGTGGAGCAGCTGGGCCCATGGGCCATGGCCACTGAGCTTGCAAGTCCAGAGCCTGTGCTCTGCTGTGGGACAGGCCACAACAGTGAGAGGCCCGCATACTGCAAAAAATAAAAAAACAACAAAAAAACACAGGAATAAACTTACCTAAGGAGGCAAAAGACCTGTACTACAAAAACTATAAGATGCTGAAAGAAATCAAAGGCCACACAAACAGGTGGAAAGATACTGTGTTCTTAGATTGGAAGAATCAATATTGTTAAAATGACCATACTACCCAAGGCAATCTTCAGATTCAATGCAAACCCTATCAAATTACCAGTGGCATTTTTCACACAACTGAAACAAAAAATTTTTAAATTTTTATGGAAACACAAAAGACCCTGAATAGCCAAAGCAATCTTGAGAAAGAGCAGAGCTGGAGGAATCATCCTCCCTGACTTCAGACTATGCTACAGACTATACTACAAAGCTACAGTAATCAATACAGTATGGTACTGGCATGAAAACAGACACATAGATCAAAGGAAAAGCCCAGAAATAAACCCATGCACTTATGGTCAATTAGTCTATGACAAAGGAGGCAAGAGTACACAATGGAGAAAAGAGAGTCTCTTCAATAAATGGTGCTGGGAAAACTGGACAGCTACATGTAAAATAATGAAAATAGAACATTCTCTAACAACATATACAAAAATAAACTCAAAATGGATTAAAGACCTAAATATAAGACTGGATACTGTGAAACTCTTAGAGGAAAAGATAGGAAGAACACTCTTTGACATAAATCACAGAAATATTTTTTGGACCTGTCTCCTGAAGTAAAGGAAATAAAAGCAAAAATAAACAAATGGGACCTCATTAAACTTAAAAACTTTTGCACAGAAGAGGAAGCCATCAACAAAATGAAAAGACAACCTACTGAATGGGAGAAAATATTTGCAAATGATATGACCGATAAGGGATTAATTCTAATCTATTTTAACATTTACTGATGAGATGATGGCTTTTTCCTATAGGTCCAAAATGAAGTTTATCTAGGATGAACTTCTCATCCTTTAGAAACACACCATAGGCAAGCAAAGTTAAGTTTAAAAAAAAAAGACAAAACATAGATATGTCAGTAGTTTCCCATAAGCTAATCGCATTAACATTTCTAAAGCCTAAAACAAATCATCCTGACTTAATTCAGTTATGGGGTTAAGAGTTCAGTTCTTTGGAAGTGAAACCACACTGATGTGTATGGCATGTACACAACTCATACTTGTTATATATGTGAGGATTTTCTCCCTGCCTTCCTTCCTCTCTCTATTCGTTCAGCAGCCAATTGCTAAGCTCTAAACACTAGAACTGCAAATAAGAATGAGATGTTAAGAAATATACAATAAAGAGAGGGAAAGAGGAAAGTTAACCAGAACTTAGAGCATAGTGTTGTAAGTGCTACTCAACTGCAGGATACTGGGGAGCAGGAGTTCTGGGGAGCAAGCAGCAAGACATCACTATAAAATCGCAGGGTCATGGAAGATTTTCCAGAGGAGGTGATGCTTAGATTGAGTCTTGAAGTTAAACGGATTTAGACAGTCAGAGGAGAGAGACAGTGTTGAAGGCATGATTATCATTAAATGAAACCTAATATATTTGGATAGCAATTACTTAGGCCACTTACCTTTCACCATAAGTGACACTGAGCTCATCCAGAACCCCATTGAGTTTAACCTGAAGTTCTTTTAGAATAGTACTAGCTTCAGGATCTAGCTGCAAAGAGACCATAAACAATATTACTTTGGAGTTCTGAGAGAGCATGCCTTTTATCTCTTAGAACATTTTGCTTATTACAAGGTAAACGTCAAACAATATAGCATACATATACTGTTTTCTTTCCTTTCCTTTTTTTAACCTTTGAAATCAAATGCAAAATTTAGATAATTCTAATGAAACCAGAAGAGTTCTTACATTTGAAAAAATTGATTGAAATGCATAGCATGCATACAAAAGGAGCTAGAGAGCAAAGCCTTTGTTGGTTACAGCAGTGGATGCAAGGTATGACAAAATATCCTACAGAACTTGATAACTTCATAACTTAGAAAACTGGTTATACATTAGTTGAATATATGTGTTGCTTGAAAATATATTTTCATTTTTAATATCCCTGTAAATAAATAGGCCCACTGAAAACTTTAAAAATGGCTAAAAATTAATTTTTGCATGTTGTGTTGTGCCTTATTTTTTCAAGTATGGAATTAAAAGTAATAAACAATTACCCTGTTGCTCCAGTGTGTTTCTCTGGAGGTGACAGGGCTAACTTTTCTTCCTGGATGCCAATTGGTAACTCAGAGGTCAAGATGCAAAGTTTCCCATTTTATTTATTTATTTTTAAAATTTTCTTTTGGGGGGGTGGCAAAAGAAAAATAATTAAATCAAGAGGACATTTTATGCTTACTCTCACATTGTAAAAGCCAATTATTCTTTTTAACTGATTTCAGTGCTAAAATAATATCAGTCAATATTAGAAAATAACATACTATAAATGAACACAAACATCAAACTATAAACATGGGAGTATTTTTTTATAATTAAAGTAAAGGATGAACACAAACTTTACCAGCATTTAGAAAATGTTATCCCATTTGTTAATTTTTGCAAACTAGTTGTCAAAATAGAATAACTTATAATAGATGCACTGTATCTAGCTGATAGAAATTCATGTAAAGGGAAACCTAGAATATTCTCTGAAATTTAAGCCAATCTTCCTTTGAGTCTTCAGAAATTCAATTTCCTACCATTAGTACCTATAGTTCTTGCCCAAGCTGAACTGTTGTTGAAGAGAGGGGCATAGGATGAAGACAAATTTGGGGAGTAGAGAAAATTAAAGGAGGACTTGGTATAAACAAGAGAACCTAAGAACACCAAATACATATATGACCCAAATCAGTTTAAACTCCTGGGAGGCAACCCAGGACCAAAAAGTGTCCCTAATAGAATACACTGGTCATAAATCTTATAATCCTCTAGGAACATTTTCTAATACTAAGAAACTATTAGGAAGAAGTATTATTTACACACCTCAGCATCTGGGTAGCTCTATGTTATGCTAACTTGATTAAAAACATTGGAGTAGAAACCAAAGATTGCATTTGACATCTGATACTTTACTGGTTATGTCAAACCAATCCTTAATGTCAATTTTCACTCAAATCTAGATGATTTCAGGATTGGTTAGTTTCTGCCTCTTTATCACAGCCAATGTGATTCTTCTGGACTAATTTTTTTCTGTCTCTGTCATAAGAGATTACCCACACATGCACAGGCCACCTTAATAGATGCAGACTTCTCTAGCAGTTGGAAACTTACAATATCCCTAAGTGTCATACTTTGAGAGTTCCATTCAGCTATAACCAGTTGCAAGGCAGTGATTCAGAAAAACAATTAGATATTACCTATTTTTAAATAGCCCTGACACTGATGTGCATTTAAACATAATTAGCCTAATAAACCATATCTCCCCAACCCTTAACCAAGAAAACATATGTGAACTGCCCACCCCAATCCTAGGGAATCTTGTAAGCTGAATGTTTTTTTATCACATGTTCTTGCCATTATCCTAATGCCAATTTTAGACCAACTTCACTGGGATAAAAATGTTTGGGAACAGAAAATGAGAGAAGACCTTCTATAGAATTTTCTTCATGCCCCACTCTGTGCTAAACCGTGATAGGTGGTTGTTCCCCACCCACATATCTGCCACCTCCAAGGAATGGCTCTGACAGTAGGGTTTTCTTCAGGAAATTGGGTTGCTTCTTATTGAAAGTATGTATTTTGTTTCCATATTAGTTTGATAAGCAGATTGAGTTAGTTTGTTCATCTGTCAAGACAATGACTTTAAAGTCATACAAAAACGGTTAGGTAGGTCAGTTGGATGAAATTATGCTCTTTACTTATGAATCATTTTAGTCTACCTTAGGTATTTTGTGAACGGAAATTTCCTATCATATAATTGGTTATTACTTGAAAATCTAAAACTGTCAAAATACAGCGATTTAAATATTGGATGACAGTTTTCATTTCCTGAGAGAAGCGTCAGTTTCTAAGCAGGTACAGACAGAATGCCTCTGTCATATAAACAGGAAAAAAACACACAAACAAACAAACCCTGAAAAGCTTTAGTTTCAGTTAGGTATTTGACATTTCTCTGATCCAAATCATATGATTAAACCATTAAAATAGGAACAGTAATTTTGAGGCCAATATGCAAACTGCAGGTCTTTTGTAATAATGGGCATAAATAGCATACCCATCTAATTATAAAACAATCTCTTTGGCCAGCAAATTTGCCAGTTCTTGAGTTCTTCTGCATTCCTTTGTGTCCAAATTGAGAAAAATTTCCTTACTCCTACAAACTCCCTAATGTTTGTAAGAAATAATAATTTGGCATTGAGAATTTATTGCCTAAATTACCAATAGCATACTTTACAAATTATTGACTACCTTGGAAAGGGAAAAAGCTACCTAATTTTTTTCACAAATGTTTAAAACTTAGCTTAGTTCTGTAAGGAATATGACATCAAACATCAAAAGTTAACTTGTGCCTTTTTTTTGTATTTTAGTTATTAAAAGCAAAAAGAGAAACAAAGAGAAAAAATGATAATATTTCAAGCATTCAAAAGTCAAGGTTAATAAATTTATTTTAAATTAGAAACTGTATTAGCAAGTGTACCTGAACAACTTGGTTGGCTAAGTTATTTACACCACTGAGATACTTTACACTATTGAGCTGTGGTAATATGAATGACTTCTGGAAGAGATAGCTAGAAGGCAAAATATCTTTGCAGTTTTTTGTCCTCAAGGCTCACTTCTACTTTTCCTTTAAAAGACAATTTACTTATCACCTCCTTTTACAAATCTGACCCCAGATGTCATTCACCCCAGGAAGTCAGTGGCTCTAGTTTCTGTACTAACTCTGCTCTGCACTCTTACTGTCTATACATCCCTCTCTTTTAACTGTTCTCCTATGAATCTATCTCTCCCACTAAACTCTATCTTACTTAACTTTCTTTCCTGAGTGTCTGTCCCTGCAAGCCTAGGCATTTACCAAATATTTGAGGAAGGAGGTGAGGGTAGCAAGAAGCATGAAATGATTCCCTCAAAGGGAATCTTGATATCCAGAGTGCTCCTTCTCCTTAGACTGATACTTTGCGTTGACTATTAATAGAATACTTTTGCATTTGAAATCTTTCATTTCTTAGCAATCACATATTCTGGAACTACCAAGTTAGTCCTAATTTCAAGTTTTTGTGTCATTGACAGACCATGTCAGATTATGTCCTGATATTTGTTTGGTTCTAAAAATATGGTTACCATACCCCCACTGTATATATTTTTTTCCTTAGCATAAATTCTTTCCCTAATGGACCTATAGAGAGTATATGTTATTTCAATCTCTTATAACAGTCATTGTTAAACCAACTGCCAAGCTCTTGACAAAGATATAGCTATTGAGTTGGAAAGTGGAACTTAAACACTTTAGATAGCACAATACAAACTACTGAAAAATAAAGACTTCCTATGGAAGAAGTTCAGGGCCTTTTGTGTGCAGTTTATTCCTTTTCCACAATCTTCATTACTATCTCATTTCCTTTCTCTTTTCTACAGGCTACTAGGCTGCCTTTCCTCATGTTCACCTCATCAGCATTAGGGTCCTATTATTTGCTTATCTAAAGAAGTGTAGATTAGGAAGGTCTACCACTCCCCTGGCCCTTATCTTTATAGCATCCAAAATTTGGTCATTAGTCTGGTGAGTTTCACATACTCTTCAAGATTTTTCCAGAAAATGCAAACTTCACCACTACTTCTATTAAAAAAAAAAAAAAAAGCCTCATTTCCAAGTAAAATGTTCAACTTGAGCTCTTAGTTTCTTCTTTTGGATTTTGTTCCATCAAATATCCCTATCTTCATTCTTCCATTGTTATTTCTATTACCCCATCCTATAAATCATACTCAAATAGCATTTATGTTAACATAAAAAGTAAGCAAATAGGGGGCTTCCCTGGTGGTGCAGTGGTTGAGAGTCCGCCTGTTGATGCAGGGGACACAGGTTTGTGCCCCGGTCCGGGAGGATCCCACATGCCGTGGAGCGGCTGGGACTGTGAGCCATGGCCGCTGAACCTGTGCATCCAGAGCCTGTGCTCCGCAACGGGAGAGGCCACAACAGTGAGAGGCCCGTGTACCGCAAAAAAATAAAAAAAATAAAAAATTTGAAAAAAAAAAAAAGTAAGCAAATAAAAGGAAAAGCCAACTTATTTGTAACTACCTTCTTATTAACATCTAGCTAATATTTTTTCTTCTCTTGACCTCTAAACTGCTCACAACGTAAGTGTAAAATTTGTTGCCTTCTTATCTCTTACATATTCAGTAATCCTTTGTCATGTGGTTTCTTCTCTGAATACTCCACTTAAATGTTCACATATATGTCACCAATGATCTCTTAATTGCTAAGTCCAATGACTTTATCCTACTCAGACTGCTTTCATACTGTTGTTTACTCTCTTTCTCAAGCTCTTTATTTCCTTGCTTCTCTACAGACTACCTTCTCTAGGTCTATATTTCTGCCTATGATTTGTCTATCTCTTTGGTTGACTTCTCTTCCTCTGTAACTCCTTAGACATTGATGCCCTGCAATTTTCCCTTTCTAGTCCTCTTTCTTTTCCACTCTATGTTCCGTTCTTGAGCACTCACATTTATGTCTATGACTTCAGCTCCCACCTCTATGCTAATGACCTCTGAATCATCATCTACAGCTTTAACAGGATGCCTGAGCACCAGGTCTATATTCCCATTTGCCTATTAGCCTTTTCCACTTTGACGACCTCAAGCTCAACCTATCAAAAAGTGAGCTTGTTACCTGTCCATCCTTAGTTTATTTCTCTTTTTAGTGTCTCTGATTTGATTGATAGCATGCAGTTGTTTAAGGCAGAATTATGAAAGTCATCTTTGACTTCTCTCTGCCTTCTTTCTTCCATATTCACTTGGATACCAAATATGATTGATAATATTAATGAAATGTTTTCTCCATCTCTGCTATCCTCTTCATTTTCTGATGTGGAATTTTTCTCATCCAGACTATATTGCAATCTCCTGCTTGTGTTCTTTGCTATTTTCCCACTTCTATTCCATCCTCCTAACTCTTCCTAGAGTTGTTTTAATAAAGCCCAAATCTGATCATGGCACCTACTGACCCCTCTAGCTGACTTTCAACCAGGGAAGTGCTTCAAGCACTTTCTTACGGTCTCATCTGGGCTCTTGCTATTTCTTTTATTTTGAAAAGATCACTTCTCTCCATCCCTTCTATTTGACCAGAATTTTCGATCCTAAAGTACCTAGCTCAACTTAAAATAGATGATTGAGTAATCAGCAAAAATTCCCTAGTGAATCCAGCAGGAAATTACTCTCCTTGAAATGTCTTAAATCAATTTGTAGAGCTACAGCATTCAACATGGATACTATGGTATGTTGTCAGAAATAAAAGAATACATGGTCCTCTCTATTGCAAACAATATGCCCCAAATCTACCAATGCAACTCTGTCTTTAGTTTCTTTATTTTTTATTCATCTTATGAGAGAACCTCCCCAAGAACTTATAAGATCATTTTTGGAGATAGACTATGACATTTTTGTGCCATTCAGATGTGAATGAATTGTTATGCTAGAAGTAACAGTTATATAAATTCATGCTCCTAATTTCTTGGTTTCAAAAAGTGGAAGAACATAAGTAGCTGTCTCTCATCCTAATTAAAAAGTGCATGCAGTAAATCCAGCTGTCATTGTACTTCAAATCAACTAAATGTCTTTAAAATATGTTAAGTGAGGTTCTTCAGACTAGACAACTGAAGGGAAAAATGCCTCATCTTTTATAATTCACTCAATGTAGTTTTGAGTTAGTGAATATATGGCAAATTATGAATTTTTCTATTTCTATTTCTCTGAACTTTTGTAAAAAACCCTTTAAGGCTTATATGAGTGACACATTCTTTTCTCTCAAACATTTTGTTTTCTTTTTCACCTACAATACATACTTTAATCTTATACTCTATGGATAGATAACAAGGTTCTTGTCCTTATAACCAAAGATTTTTAGACTAGACTGAACTTCAGAAATCCTATAGTTCATTTCTTTCTTTCTTACAGGTGGGGAAAATCAAGGCCTAGATGATGTGTCATGTCACATGATCTAAGAAACTAAATTCTCTTCTGAAAATGGTCATAAAAAATCAAGTTCAATAACTTGATTGTGAAGGAATTTTGGGCTTATAGTAAGCTGACCAACTAAGAAACTGGACAGAGTAGGGATAACTCAGGAATAGAAAAAATGAGACACAAAGTTTATGTTCAGAATTTATTCTGTAAAAACTGCCTTTTTGCCCTGTCTCATTCTGTCTTTGCCTTTCAGCTATTCACATTACTGAATCTCGCCACTGCTCAACACTGTGAATAGACTCTGCTCAATCAACTGAATTGAGGACCTGTTAATCGTCAAGTGATGGACACAGAATGCCCTCAGTGAGCCATCTGCATGAGGTGCCTGAAGGCCAGTCTGCCAAGTAGGACAAAAGGGAGGTTTGGTTGGATTAAAGGAGTAAGTTTTACTTTCTGCACTGATCTATGGTTTGTTAAGGCAGGCATAAACCATTGTAGGGGGTTCACAACAGACAATAAAATAGGTCTATTCTAGAAAATGTTTCTCTGCCCTCTGGCTGTAGCTCACACCCTCTCTCCTTAAGTTTTCTTAAGGTTCAGAGGAAGGTTAGTTAAAAACGATGCTTGGGGAGACTTTCAAGATGGCAGAGCAGTAAGACGTGGAGATCACCTTCCTCTCCACAAATACATCAGAAATATATCTACATGTGGAACAACTCTTACAGAACACCTACCAAACGCTGGCAGAAGACCTCAGAACTCCCAAAAGGCAAGAAACTCCCCAAATACCTGGGTAGGGCAAAAGAAAAAAGAAAAAGCAGAGACAAAAGAATAGGGATGGAACTTGCCTCTCTGGGAGGGAGCTGTGAAGGAGGAAAAGTTTCCACACACTAGGAAGCCCCTTTGCGGGCGGAGACTGCGGGTGGCGGAGGGGGGAAGCTTCGGAGCCTCGGAGGAGAGTGCAGTAACAGGGTGCAGAGGGCAAAGCAGAGAGATTCCTGCACAGAGGATCAGCGCTGACCAGCACTCAGCAGTCCCAGAGGCTTGTCTGCTCACCCGCCAGGGCGGGTGGGGGCTGGGAGCTGAGGCACGGGCTTCAGAGGTCAGATCCCAGGGAGAGGACTGGGGTTGGCCGCGTGAACACAGCCTGAAGGGGCTAGTGCGCCGCAGCTAGCTGAGAGGGAGTCCGGGGAAAAGTGTGGACCTCCCTAAGTGTCAAGAGACCACTGTTTCAGGGTGCGCGAGGAGAGGGGATTAAGAGCGCCACTTAAAGGTGCTCCGTGGCTATCAGTGTGGACCCCAGAGACGGGCATGAGACACTAAGGCTGCTGCTGCAGCCACCAAGAATCCTGTGTGCAAGCACAGGTCACTCTCCACACTGCCCCCCCCAGGAGCCTGTGCGGCCTGCCACTGCCAGGGTTCCATGATCCAGGGACAACTTCCTGGGAGAATGCACGGCGCGCCTCAGGCTGGTGCAACATCACACCGGCCTATGCCACTGCAGGCTCACCCCGCATCCGTACCCCTCCATCCCCCCAGCCTGAGTGAGCCAGAGCCCTCGAATCAGCAGCTCCTTTAACCCCGTCCTGTCTGAGAGAAGAACAGACACCCTCAGGAGACCTATATGCAGAGGCGGGTCCAAATCCAAAGCTGAACCCCAGGAGCTGTGCGAACAAAGGAAAGAAAGGGAAATTTCTCCCAGTAGCCTCAGGAGCAGCGGATTAAAGCTACACAATCAACTTGCACCCTGTATCTGTGGAATACCTGAATAGACAATGAATCATCCCAAATTGAGGTGGTGTACATTGGGGGGCAACTGTATACTTGGGGTTTGCTGTATGCAGCTGACTAGTTTCTGGTTTTATGTTTATCTTACTTTAGTATTTAGAGTGGATTATCATTGGTAGATTTGTTTATTGATTTGGTTGCTCTCTTCCTTTTTTTAAGTATATATATATTTTCTTCCTTTTTCACTTTTTGTGAGTGTGTATGTGTATGCTTCTTTGTGTGATTTTTGTCTGTATAGCTTTGCTTCTACCATTCGTCCTAGGGTTCTGTCTGTGCGGGTTTTTTTTTTTTTTTTTTAAAGTATACTTTTTAGTGCTTGTTATCATTGGTGGATTTGGTTAATGGTTTTGCTGCTCTTTCTTTCTTCTTTTTTAAAATTACTTTTTAATTTTTACTTTTTATTTTAATAACTATTTCCTTTTATTATCTTCCTTCCTTCCTTCCTTCCTTCCTTCCTTCCTTCCTTCCTTCCTTCCTTCCTTCCTTCCTTCCTTCCTTCCTTCCTTCTTTCCTCCCTCCCTCCCTCCCTCCCTCCCTCCTTCCCTCCCTCTCGTTCCTTCTTTCTCCCTTTTCTTCTGAGCCATGTGGCTGACAGGGTATTGGTGCTCCAGCTGGGTGTCAGGTCTGTGCCTCTGAGGTGGGACAGCCAAGTTCAGGACATTTGTCTACCAGAGACCTCCGGCACCTTATAATATCAAATGATGAAAGCTCTCCCAGAGATATCAATCTCAACGCTAAGACCCAGCTCCAGTCAGAGACCAGCAAGATCCAGTGCTGGACATCCCATGCCAAACAACAAGAAAGACAGGAATGCAGGCCCACCCATTAGCAGAGGGGCTGCCTAAAATCATAATAAGGTCACAGACACCCCCAAACACACCACCAGATGCGGCCCTGCCCACCAGAAAGACAAGATCCAGACACACCCACCAGAACACATGCACCAGTCCCCTCTACCAGAAAGCCTACACAACCCACTGAACCAACTTTAGCCACTGGGGGCAGACACAAAAAACAATGGGAACTACGAACCTGCAGCCTGCAAAAAGGAGACCCCAAACACAGTAAGTTAAGCAAAACAAGAAGACAGAGAAACACACAGCAGATAAAGGAGCAAGGTAAAAACCCACCAGAGAAAACAAAGGAAGAAGAAATAGGCAGTCTACCAGAAAAAGAATTCACAGTAATGATAGTAAAGATGTTCCAAAATCTTGGAAAAAGAATGGAGAAAATACACAAAACATCTAACGAGGAGCTAGAAGAACTAAAGAGCAAACAAACAATGATGAACTCAAAAAATGAAATTAAAAATTCTCTAGAAGGAATCAATAGCAGAATAACTGAGGCAGAAGCATGGATAAGTGACCTGAAAGATAAAATAGTGGAAATAACTACTGCAGAGCTGAATAAAGAAAAAAGAATGAAAAGAATTGAGGACAGTCTGAGAGATCTCTGGGACAATGTTAAACGCAGGAACATCAGAATTATAGGGGTCCTAGAAGAAGAAGAGATAAAGAAAGGGACTGAGAAAATGTTTGAAGAGATTATAGTTGAAAACTTCCCTAATATGGGAAAGGAAGTAGTCAATCAAGTCCAGGAAGTGCACAGAGCCCCATACAGGATAAAACCAAGGACAAACACTCCAAGACACGTATTAATCAAACTATCAAAAGTTAAATACAAAAAAAAAAAATATTAAAAGCAGCAAGGGAAAAACAACAAATAACATACAAGGGAATCCCCATAAGGTTAACAGCTGATCTTTCAGCAGAAACTCTGCAAGCCAGAAGGGAGTGGCAGGACATATTTAAAGTGATGAAGGAGAAAAACTTACAACCAAGATTACTCTACCCAGCAAGGATCTCATTCAGATTTGATGGAGAAATTAAAATCTTTACAGACAGGCAAAAGCTAAGACAATTCAGCACCATCAAACCACCTTTACAACAAATGCTAAAGGAACTTCTCTAGGCATAGAGTACAAGAGAAGGAAAAGATATACAATAACAAATGCCAAACAATTAAGAAAATGGTAATAGGAACATACATATTGATAATTACCTTAAATATAAATGGATTAAATGCTTTCACCAAAGACATAGACTGGTGGAATGGATACAAAAACAAGACCCATATATATGCTGTCTACAAGAAACCCACTTCAGACCTAGGGACACATACAGACTGAAAGTGAGGGGATGGAAAAAGATATTCCATGCAAATGGAAATCAAAAGAAAGCTGGAGTAGCAATTCTCATATCAGACAAAATAGACTTTAAAATAAAGACTATTACAAGAGACAAAGAAGGATACTGCATTAATGATCAAGGGATCAATCCAAGAAGAAAATATAATAATTGTAAATATGCACTCAACATAGGAGCACCTCAGTACATAAGGCAAATGCTAACAGCCATAAAACGGGAAATCAACAGTAACACAATCATAGTAAGGGACTTTAACACCCCACTTTCACCAATGGACAGATCATGCAAAATGAAAATAAATAAGGAAACAAAAGCTTTAAATGATACATAAAACAAGATGGACTTAATTGATATTGATAGGACGTTCCATCCAAAAACAAAAGAATACATTTTCTTCTCAAGTGCTCATGGAACAGTCTCCAGGACAGATCATAATCTGGGTGACAAATGAAGCCTTTGTAAATTTAAGAAAATTGAAATTGTATCAAGTATCTTTTCCGACCACAATGTTAGGAGACTAGATATCAATTACAGGAAAACATCCGTAAAAAATACAAACACATGGAGGCTAAATATTACACTACTTAATAACCAAGAGATCATTGAAGAAATCAAACAGGAAATCAAAAAATACCTAGAAACAAATGACAATGAAAACACGATGACCCAAAACCTATGGGATGCAGCAAAAGCAGCTCTAAGATGGAAGTTTATAGCTATACAATCCTACCTCAAGAAACATCTCAAAGAAACAACATAACCTTACACCTAAAGCAATTAGAGAAAGAAGAAGAACAACAACAAAAACCCCCAAAGTTAGCAGAAAGAAAGAAATCATAAAGAGCATATCAGAAATAATTGAAAAAGAACTGAAGGAAACAATAGCAAAGATCAATAAAACTGAAAGCTGGTTCTTTGAGAAGATAAACAAGATTGATAAACCATTAGCCAGACTCATCAAGAAAAAAAGGGAGAGGACTCAAATCAACAGAATTAGAAATATAAAAGAAGAAGTAACAACTGACACTTCAGAAATACAAAGGATCATGAGAGATTACTACAAAAAACTATATGCCAAAAAAATGGACAACCTGGAAGGAATGCACAACCTTCTGGAACTGAACCAGGAAGAAACAGAAGATATAAAAAGACCAATCACAAGCACTGAAATTGGGACTGTGATTAAAAATCTTCGAAAACACAAAAGCCTAGGAACAGATGGCTTCACAGGTGAATTCTATGAAACATTTAGAGAAAAGCTAACACCTATCCTTCTCAAACTCTTCCAAATTATAGCAGAGGGAGGAACACTCCCAAACTTATTCTATGAGGCCACCATCACCCTGATATCAAAACCAAAGATGTCACAAGGAAAGAAAACAAAAGGCCAATATCCCTGATAAACACAGATGCAAAAATCGTCAACGAAATACTAGCAAACAAAATCCAACAGCACATTAAAAGGATCATACACAACGATCAAGTGGGGTTTATCCCAGGATTGCAAGGATTCTTCAATATATGCAAATCAATCAATGTGATACACCATATTAACAAATTAAAGGAGAAACCCCATATGAGCATCTCAATAGATGCAGAAAAAGCTTTTGACAAAATTCAACACTTTTTAAATGATAAAAACCCTGCAGAAAGTAGGCATAGATGGAACTAACCTCAAAATAATAAAGGCCATATATGACAAACACACAGCTAACATTGTTCTCAATGGTGAAAAACTGAAACCATTTTCTCTGAGATCAGAAACAAGACAAGGTTGTCCACTCTCCCCACTATTATTCAACATAGTTTTGGATGTTTTAGCCACAGCAATCAGAGAAGAAAAAGAAATAAAAGGAAACAAAATTGGAAAAGAAGAAGTAAAGCTGTCACTGTTTGCAGATGACATGATACTATACATAAAGAATCCTAAAGATGCTACCAAAAAACTACTAGAGCTAATCAATGAATTTGGTAAAGTAGCAGGATACAAAATTAATGCACAAGGGAGGGAGATGCAAGAGGGAAGAGATATGGGAACATATGTAATATGTATAAATGATTCACTTTGTTGTAAAGCAGAAAGTAACATACCATTGTAAAGCAATTATACTCCAATAAAGATGTTAAAAAAAAAACGGGGAATGGGATGGGGCCAGTTTGCAAGTTAGCAGTAATCAGAAACCAACATATTCAAATCATGACTAGTGTGTTTCTCCTTTTGTGACAAAAACACTTTCTGTCTTACCCCTTTGATTGACTGGCTTGGACTGCTTGTCTTTTGATCCCATTTACAGATGCCAAGTAATTCCCACTATAATCCAAAGGCATTCCATTCCAGAGGTTACCAGTCCTGTTCTTAAGTGGGAAAGAATCTTTCCTAATACAATTTGAACATCAAAGATTTCTAAAGAGCAAAGGCCATCAACTTGCTTAAAGAGTACTTTCTCTGTTGCATAAATAATTCATGACTGTATGCCACAGAAAAAGTATATTTAGTACAAAAATAATCTCACAGAATTAATCTGCTTCCTTCCACTCCACCCCCAAAATAGGGTGTTATAAGATTTGAAATGTTTCTCTGGGGTTAAAATGCTAGGGAAGTTTAAGTCTAACTAACATCAAGATATGCTTACGTTCATAAAAAGAAATGAAATTGGGTAATTTGTAGCGAGGTGGATGGACCTAGAGTCTGCAATATAGAGTGAAGTAAGTCAGAGAGAGAAAAACAAATGCCATATGCTAACAAATGTATATGGAATCTGAAAAAAAATGGTTCTGATGAACCTAGGGGCAGGACAGGAATAAAGATGCTGACGTACAGAATGGACTTGAGGACACGGGGAAGGGGAAGAGTAAGCTGGGACGAAGTGAGAGAGTAACACTGACATATATACACTACCAAATGTAAAACAGATAGCTAGTGGGAAGCAGCCGCATAGCACAGGGAGATCAGCTTGGTGCTTTATGACCACCTAGAGGGGTGGGATAGGGAGGGTGGGAGGGAGACACAAGAGGGAGGGGATATGGGGATATATGTATACATATAGCTGATTCACTTTGTTATACAGCAGAAACCAACACACATTGTAAAGCAATTATGCTCCAATAAATATGTTAAAAAAATTAATGCACAGAAATCTGTATTCCTATACAATAATGATGAAAAATCTGAAAGAGAAATTAAGGAAACACTCCAATTTACCACTGCAACAAAAAGATTAAATACCTAGGAATAAACCTACCTAAGGAGACAAAAAAAACTGTGTGCAGAAAACTATAAGACACTGATGAAAGAAATTAAAGATGATACAAACAGATGGAGAGATATACCATGTTCTTGGATTGGAAGAATCAACATTGTGAAAATGACTATACTACCCAAAGCAATCTACAGATTCAGTGCAATCCCTATCAAATGACCGATGACATTTTTCACTGAACTAGAACAAAAAATTTCACAATTTGTATGGAAACACAGAAGAGCCCGAAGAGCAAAAGCAATCTTGAGAAAGAAAAACGGAGCTGGAGGAATCAGGCTCCTGGACTTCAGACTATACTCCAAAGCTACCGTAATCAAAACAGTATGGTACTGGCAAAAAACCAGAAATATAGATCATTGGAACAGGATAGAAAGCCCAGAGATAAACCCACGCACATATGGTCACTTTATCTTTGATACAGGAGGCAAGAATATACAATGGAGAAAAGACAGCCTGTTCAATAAGTGGTGCTAGGAAAACTGGACAGCTACATGTAAAAGAGTGAAAGTAGAACACTCCCTAACACCATGGGCATATATTTATATGTATAGCTTATTTATATGTATTTATATGTATAGATATGGGGATATATTTATATGTATAGCTGATTCACTTTGTTATAAACAGAGACTAACACATTGTTGTAAAGCAATTATGCTCCAATAAAGATGTTAAAAAATAAATAATTAATTTTTAAAAAAGATGCTTGGTAGTACGGAGTGACCCTATGATCTCTGGGGAATTAGGTTAACAAACAGCACATCCCTGGGTTTGAATTTCACTTTGACATGCATCAGCCACCCAGAAACCTCTCAGCCTCCAAGGGAGCACCTTTTCTTAATATCACCAGCTTAGCAGTTAGCTGAACTTTATTTGGTAGTAGTGCTAGATCCTTAATCATATTTATTAAATCGCCTCAATGCGATTTGCCTTTTTGGTCATTATTCCCTTAATTTTTGATTAAGTCCAACTTATTAACTCTAGTTGCAGAGATGGTTAGGAGGAAAAAGAAATCAGGCAGTATCTTCATGCTGCCAAAATAAAGGGCCAGCACTTAAAACTTCAAACATTCAGTCCTCTTTGTTATGTGCTGCTATGAAACTAGAAATAACTGCTTACTTTTACTGAATTCAGCCAAATACATCTCACCTTTGAGCTTGATTTACACAGTAAGAGGCTAGAGGTTTGAGCTGATTCTTTGAATTATTGCGGGATAAGATACAACAATTACAACTCTCATTTGAAAGGTATTTTGAAGTTTAGAAATTGTCATGGGGGGATCATCACAGCAAACCTTACCTCTTTAATTGTTCTGACTTCCGTAATACATTCAAAGTTCTTTGAGGGTGGGGTCTGCATCCTAGTAATTATTGTACCTCTGGTGTCTAGTAAAATTTACAGCTCATCATAGGTGCTCAGCAAATCAATAATTTGTTGAATGAATTAATGAAAGAGTAAATTCTGTCTTCATCTTCAGCAAGCTCTAGTCTCTGTTTTTCTTGGGGTGGTCAGCACTGAGGGCAAGAGGTGCTTAAAGTTGTCCAGGCAGGAGAGGGAGCATTTGGCTTCTAAATATCTCTTTCACTGGGCCCAAAAGTGAACTGTGCTCTAACTGTTATTTTATAAGGCCTCCTTACTCCTTCTTATTAGCTCCTTGAGGACTAGAGCATTCATTAAAAATTTTTTCTATTCCCTGTATCAACACCTGTCCCCCTATAGAAAATGTAAGTAGGCACCAGTAGACACTTCAATTAAATGGGAAGAATTTTGCAAATTGCTTTAGGAAATATTTTATAACTAAAAGGAAGACATAATATGACTAGTTAAAAGCCTACTATCTAATGACATCTAATATATACTTTAATTATTTTATTTTGTAATTTATTTTGTATTTCTGAAAAAGAGATAGAAATCACAGATGGCTTCTCATTAATGTATTAACTAGTGAGTTATATCTCTATTTACATTGAGAAAAGGTGAGACAGGTCAGAAACCTGAACATAAAGCTTTTAGCCTCTTTACAACTATAACACCTCTTTTAATAAGATTATATATGAAAATGTAAATATAAAAGTCCAGAGTTTTAAAAATGCTGGATATTTGTATAAGACTGAAAATTAGCCACCTATATTTTGGGATTATTATGATTATTATATTCCTTAATCCAAATGCTTCCCTGTCTATGGCATGCTGTCTCAAGGTCCATTCAAACACATTAAATCCGATGTGCTCTCAAGATTCAAAACACATTAAGTAGGTGGGTTAGGAGTCAAGCACAGGTAAGGCAAAGGGGTATTCTGGGCCATTTCCCAATTACCTGGTTGCTATCCTAAAAGCAAAGAAGAATAATTCTCAAAACGTCATCTCCTGACCAGTAGCATCAGCATCACATGGGAATTTGTTAGAAACGCAACTCATGCGGCCCAACCTCAGACCTACTAAGCTGAATAGTCCAGGATGGAGTTCAGCAATGTGTGTTGTAATCAGCTCTCCAGGTGGTTCTCATACCTGCTAAAGTTCAGAAACTACCGGCATGAAGTATTAATACCCTTAAAGCAGGGATCTTCAACCCCTGTAGCCCAGAAATTATAATGTTGAAAGCATATTGCTAAGTAAAATATGACAGAAGTTAATTTCTGTCCTCTATGGCCAGAGATTGCTTAGCTGAAGACCGAGTTTGTATGGCTAGTAAGTTTTACAGTGAATTTCAATCAGCTACATGCATTCACTTTTGGGCAGTCAGATTCAGTTTCTAACTGACACATCAAATTCATCATTAAAAAATAAAAAGCAATATAGTATGCATCTCTGAAACAAAAGATAATTAAGTTGCTCATTAAAATATGTACATTTTTAGGATAGGTAGGGTTATGTTCCTGATTCCCGACCCTGTTCAGGAAAGTTTAACAAGGTGCAATGAGTCAAGAGATTCAATCCTTCTGGGACATATCAATAAAAATAACGTTACTATTATGCCTGCTTCGTCTGTTTTGTGGTCAGCAGAATGAGAAATTTTAGCTAAGTAAATACCCACCCTTCCCATTTCCCCCAAATGTCTTAATAATGGCGAACCTCCAGAATTTGAAGTACAGTCAGTAGAATAGCAGGCCTATGGATAACTATAGATTCTACCATTCAAGATGATTTTACCATCCCAATATTGTGAAGGAGCAGTGCATCCTCTGCTTACACAGCACAGTCATAATTCTTCTAAATCAATCACTACAATGCAAGTTCATAACCAATATCTTATGACTTTCTGAAAAGAAAGTAACTTTAGCAGGTATGAGAATTTTGGATTATCTGATTTTCTTTTTCATGTACTTGTAAAAATTAGATTGCAGATCAAGCAACTACAACAAAGTCCCTTTTGTAGACTGTAGCAATGTTTTTTATGAAAAAATGAATATAGACTAAGTATTTATTTGCAGTGGATATGTGCTGAGTTATACTCATGAAATAATTAAGCTATTAAAATGATATAAACCAAAATATATCTGTTTTACTTTTGAGCTATTATAGGATGATAAAACAATCATTAACCAATACATGAAAATTATTACCTAGCATTCTGATGATTGTTTTGCTGTTACTGTGTTACAGAGGGACAAGTAATACCATCTGGGAACTGTGGTATAAATAATTTAACTTCTAGCTCAAGTCAGTCCATACCACAGTTTGGTAATTTTTTCTGTTTTACTATAGTGATTCCTAAAACTGTATGAACATAAAAAATCACCAGGATGCTCTTTAAAAAACAGACCCTGGACCTCATTCCTAAAGGCTACTTTTGCTTCATAGTTTGTAACTTTTTTTTTATTCTTACTTTCTAGAATAATCGAGAGTTGTTAAGCTAAAGCATGCTCTTAATTTGTACACAGGGAAATGTGTTGGAAAGAGACTATAGGAGAAGAAATATAGTAGTTTGCTTTTCTCTTTTGATTCTTTTTTCTAAATAGGGCATTGGTAAAGAATGTGCCTACAGGGCCCATAGGCTACCGTGTGTGCATTTAATAGGGACTACTCAAGTGGCTGTTTTTGGAGCTACTGTCAACGGCATCACCCCCAAGACTGTCACAGCGTTAGGCAATGTTTCCATCTTGGACTCCACACAGAGAGTGAATAAAAAAAGGTTTTTAACACTTGTTCTGTTTCCAGAGGGAAACGAGGTTGATCCTGCAAAGAAAGAGCAGGTGCCCCAACAGTGGTTGGGTCAAGCAGCAGAGAACTGCAGCATCATGCAAGCAGGCCTGCAAGCAGCCAGCACTTTGCAGATGGTCTGAGAGGCCAGCCACGTTATTGTTAGAAGCCATCTAATGGACACATGGCATCAAAAACTATTCTGAGCATATGCACAAGCAATCATTTGCTAATTCGGTTTCTGTAGCAAGAAGTGCACATCCTAGCACTGATGACAGGGCATAAGATAACAAGAAACTACTAAAGGAAGGATAAAATCTAGTTTAGAAAAATTTCCTTAGCAATAGCAGTCAAGGTTTTATAACTAGTTCCACTGTGAGGAAACAACTGGGAATTGGTAATAGTACAAACACATTGTATTATCATTAAAGACCACTGAACATGCTCATATTAAGTTCTGTATATACTTTTCCTATCAAAGAGTGAATTTGTCTTTCTCAATAAAATCCTTTTTCATCTTTATGAAAGGCCCAAGTTAAGGAACCCATTTAGATACTGCCATATAGATAACTGCAATGGATGGGCTCTGCCTATTATTTTGAGATTCTGGAGGCTGAGTGTAGCAATCAGCAGCTCTAACATCATTCTGTATTAATAAAGATTATTTCCATCTGGGAGGCTGCCTGTTACACTCAGACTTGGGTTTAAGTCAAGCTTCTTCCTGACATTTCTTTTTTTTTTTTTTTCCCCTGACATTTCTTCAATCCCTATGTAGTATTGACAGGGCCTGCCTAAATCTTTTTCTTAGCTACTAAAGACAAGATGAAAATGGAAAAGAATAAGAGAAAAGAAACCAGCATAGAAAGGGAGACAGGAGAACATAAAAAAGGGTAAAGAGAGGGAGGGGAGGAAAAAAAATATTTAAATGTAGGAAAAGAAAGGAGCTAGGGTCAATGCTGTCCCTCTAACACATTCCATCTTTAGAAGCTAGACATTCGTTTCATTTGTTTAATTGATTTTCCCTTGAAATTATGTATGGAGATTAAATTAGCAATTGGCATGGAAAGAGTTATAAAGGGAGAAGGCATCCAGCTCAGCACATCTTCCATCATTTTCTCCGGTAGAGTTCTGTGATGTAGCCATAGGTTTGCAACTCAATTTATCATGAGAAAACCTGTACATTTCAAACTGGCAATTTTATCTGAAACAAGCAGTAAATGTTGGTTGGTGAACAAACCACCCCATAGCTTTTTTGGTTAGCAGCTGGCTTGGCCCACACAGTTTCCTTTAAATACGGGCATAATTTGGTTAACACTCAGCTCAGCAATATATCACTCACATTAGAGTTCAACCACAAAATAGTAATGATATAGTAGTAGCAGTAGGAGAAATTTCTGGAAATGTGGCATTTCAAATACAACTCTATCTTCAAATTATTTGTGGTCTTTAAAGTTCACTAAAAGGAGACAGAATTTCCCACAAGAAATCAGTAATTTCTTCACTACTTTTCAAGACAGTAAGTGGACTTAAAGTCTGAATATAAAAATCACTAAAATTAAAAAGGGAATCTCCATTTATGATCTCCAATTGCTTGTGCTTACCTAATTCAGCAAAAGAATTCTAAAAATGAGATTGACGCCCTCAAACAGTGCAAAAACCATTAACGCACTTTGGAGAATGAAGCCTTATTTCATACAAATTAGACTGAGACAGCAGTAGCAGCACAGTTCAGAAAAGTTCATTTTTGAAGTTTTGCACCTTCACCCATGTATCCTTGTGCTTCTCATTTGTAGGATGCTAAATAGCAAGTTTATTTTTCAAAAGACTGAGACTTAAAAAAAAAAAAAAAAAAAAGCGCTTCTCTGGTGGCGCAGTGGTTGAGAGTCCACCTGCCGATGCAGGGGACACGGGTTCGTGCCCCGGTCCGGGAAGATCCCACATGCCACGGAGCGGCTGGGCCTGTGAGCCATGGCCGCTGAGCCTGCGCGTCCGGAGCCTGTGCTCCGCAACGGGAGAGGCCACAACAGAGAGAGGCCCGCATACCGCAAAAAAAAACAAAGACATCAGGGGAAAAATGTACAAATGTCTCTTGGGTTAAAAGAAACATCATGTGTGAAGAGGTCCCATCTTAAGAGAAGCATTTTCAGCCTTATCAATTTAGAAATGAATGGGATCTTGGCTTTGAAATCGAACCTAGCTTTACATACGTCTTGCGTACTTACCACAATAATTAGGAACAGTGTAAATAAAACCTTAAACAGAAATATCCCTTCATCCTAGCCACCCTTGGGATTGTTTTACGGAGGGGGTGGCGGTGAGAGAATGACAGCTGCATGACCTTCCCTTACAGCACTGTCTCCAGTCCTCAATTCCCCAGATGCTCATGTCGGTTTGTGAAATACTGCGGCAGCTCAAGGCAGGTGCCCAATTAGTATTTCACGGTCTGCCTGATCCAAACAAGCAAATGAGAACAAGTAGGAAGTGCAATCGTCTTTGAGTTTGGAGGGGAAACAGACATAAGACGCTTACTATCACAAATCTCATAAAAGAATCTTTCTCCATTCTTCTTCTGCTCATGGAATTGCAGGTCAGAGATGTTAGACAAAGACACAACACATTACAGACACTACACAACACAGTTTTGGGGGGTCTTTTTTTGCAGTACGCGGGCCTCTTTCTGTTGTGGACTCTCCTGTTGCGCGGAGCACAGGCTCCGGACGCACAGGCTCAGCGGCCACGACTCACGGGCCCAGCCGCTCCGCGGCATGTGGGATCTTCCCGGACCGGGCCACAAACCCGTGTCCCCTGCATCGGCAGGCAGACCCTCAACCACTGTGCCACCAGGGAAGCCCCACAACACAGTTTTGACAGATTTTTGAGATATGAAAAATAAACCAGCGATGCATCAAGGACCAGTAGTGCCACAAAGCACACTGCAGAAGAAAATTGATATCAAGTTGACATTGTGCAGTATGGTAAAAGACATCTGCAACTGTGAAACTTTACATATCATTAGCATATACAAAAATATACTTAAAAGTGTATCTATGACTATATATACGCATTACAAAAGGCTAGTGACCATCTCCTTCCTCCTATTCATCACACTTCCAATGTATTTACTGAAGTATTCTGTTGCGGAGTAATGATCACCTTAGCTGTTAATGGTATTTTAGATTGTTAGCATTTCCTGTTCTTTAACTAAGCCATGTAAAAACTTGATTATGTCATTCTCCATAGCAAAGAGATACGCTGCTAATGATCTCTGAGATATTTGGCAAATGCAGGAATAAAAACATACCCACCTCTTTTCCTCCCATGGATTCAAACATTTTTTCCAGCTGAACCCGCAGTTGTTGAATATTGTTCATCAATATACAGGGCTTTAAATAAAGCAAACAAAACAAAAAAATACATTAAATTATTGAATGAGTTTACCTTCAATGTGACAGTATACAACTATCACCTAAGTTCAATTCTATTTGGCAAATAGAATAATTATGCTATTTTAAGATTATACTTAACAGTTAAGAATAGAAGAGAGAAAATATGACCACTTTGGGGAATGAAATTTAAAAATATACTTAGACAATAAACCATTGGAGACCTATTACTAGAGTTTATTTTATTCTTAGCATTGTGGCATTTTGTACTTCAAAATTAACCAAATTCAGTTTAGTTTTTTTAAAGATTTACTTTAAGAAAAACAAACTAGTTTAAACTATTCTATTATTTCACTGTTTCAAAAGCTAAAACATCATCTGAATTTCAGAAATGCAGAAAAAAATACCCCAAAAAACATTTAATAAATTCTGGCTATCGATAAAGGCCACCCCTTGGTATTCAAGGCCCTTAGTTATACAGCTCCAAACCATGCTTTTCTTCTCCTCTCCCTCTACTGTACTATGATGAACTCTCAACTCCAGGAGGCTTGCTTCCCACCTCCCCAACACCTGTGCTTTCCAGACTCTGTGGCTCGGCTTAGCATGTAGGCCCTTCACTTGAACTTCTTCACCTATTTCAGTCATATCCATCATTCAGGTCAGGGCCTTTGCTTTCCCAGATTGTATCTTTTGCGTCACTCACTTGACATTTGTTTTATTTAACTTCACGTTTGAGTTGCTTTTGACTGTCTTGCCAGCTGACCTTAAATGCACTGTATGTGCCTCTGTGTCTTTTTCTGCTTTTTCTTACAGAGTACTGCACGGAGCCTCACACATAATACATGCTTTAAAAATGTTCCTTGACTTGTTTCCAAGGAGGCAGAAATATAACAATCACATAAAGATGTAAAGCTTTCTGATAGGACTAGATGTGTCCTCAGAACAGTAGAAATTAATGTATAATGGAATTCAGAATAGTTATGGAATAATTTAATATTTGCTACGTACTGATTCTGAAGAGCCAGCATATCAAGGGAAGAAAAGAGTGAAAGAAAGGAAAATGGATATGCCTTCCAAGGTGCTGGGAAATGAGCCAATAATGAATAAGAGAGAGGCCTGCAAAGGACTTCCAGGACATCAGAGAGGTGTTAGTGCCCATCAGTGGAAAGATTTTATTATTGTTTTAACCACATTACTGACCTGTGAAAAACTTTCTATTTGACTCTTAAAGTGACCACATCCTAACTTCAATTTACAAAAACAATTTAGAGCTTCTATTCTCTTAATTCCAGGCACTAAAATATTTTCTTTTTTTAACACGAGATTTATCTCCTATAGATTTTGTTCAGTAAGCTGAACCACAATGTTCTACAAATGATTCAGATTGCCAGCTGTGATGGAAAGTCACTGGATCCAGGCCTAATCCTTTCTGTGGCATGTATGATCAGATTTTCAGGGTTTCTGCATCTTGACCCAATGTCAACAAACTGAACCAACAGAGCTTTTTCCATTAGGGTATTGGGCCATTGGGGTTTTTTCTTTTTCATTGCGGAGGGGAAAGAACTAAGGAAGAGCATGATTCAATGAGAAGCAGGAAGACTACATGGGTAAAGTTGTTATCACCCTGCTTTTCATGAGTCTAAGTTAGCTGGGTAGTCTCTTTTATGATTATTTGATATTAGCATTCAAGCTTATCTCTTTTGACACATGTAATAGTACTTTAGTTCCAGCTTTACAAATTAAACCAACCTCTAAGCCTTCTTAATATAATAATTTCCGATGGAAAAGAGCTACTAAGAAGCCAAATGAACAATGACACTTGGGCTCACTTGGCATGGATTGCTACTGACCTGGGTAAGGCTACATTTAAAAAAAGAGATGCAGTTATACAGAGGGAGATAAAAATAAATATGAGACTTTCCTCTTTGATTAAGCTTCCCCTGACCTTGACATGTTCAAATTTCAATTTTATTGAATCAATTTATCAAATCAGTACTGAGAATTGAATTCCACAACTCTACCTTAAACCTAATTGGGGAACAGCTTTTACTTTAAAGACTTCAATAGTAAATGAAAAACAAGCAAAGACAACTAAAAATACCCACAGTAAAGGGAACATTAACCTAATTTAGAAGCAACATTTGTTGATGAGTTTAGTTAGATTAAAAATAATCTATGTTTGAAGTTAATTTTTAATCTTTGTATATTTTGGCTTTTCCCCTAAAAATGTCATAATGTATTTCATTTGCTCTAAACCTGGAACAAAGTTAGGAACCTAAAGTACAATGAACATAAAAGTTACATTTGTTCAGACTATGGCCATTTCTACATGACCCAAATATATTTTTTTTACCAAAGTATAGTTGATGGACAATATAAGTTACAGGTGTACAGTATAGTGATTCCCAATTTTAAAAGGTTATACTCTATTATAGTTATTATAAAATACTGGCTACATTCCCCATGTGGTACAATATATCCTGTAGCTTATTTTATACATAATAGTTTGTAACTCTTAATTCCCTACCCCTATATTGCCCCTTCTCCCTTCCTTCTCCCCACTCATAACCACTAGTTTGTTTTCTATATCTGTGAGTTGGCTTCGTTTTGGTTATATTCACGTTTGTTGTATTTTTTTTAGATTCCACCAAATTATGTTTTTGAGTTGAAAAAAATTTTTTAAATAAATAAAGCATTTCTGATTTAGATAATGTTGCTTTGCTATAATGTGGAGTGTGGAAGAATGGATTGAAAACTTGTGACCCATTCCATATTTAAAATGTCACAGAAGAAAAAAAAAGAAAAAAGCAAGTGTTATGGTCATCTCTTAGAAGATGTCTCTCTTTAAAAGTTTCTAGTGCAACTTGCAGATGAAATAGGAATATTGTCATATATATATACAGAGAAAATAAAAAATAATAATGTTTCAATGTTCTTGATATTTAAAGAAATCTGTAACAACAGTGATATGTACACACAGACATGTACAAAAGTACTTCTTCAATTTATCTCAGCTGAAAGCTTAAACTAAGTAGCTAATTGATATCCTTTCATGGAAAAGCTAAAATGATACTTGGCATTTGAATGAGAGTCTAAGACTGGTCAAGATATCAGTAATTAGGAAAGAAAAGCGTTGAGGAAGGAAAAGTAAGTTCCTGTGCTATAATATTTCAATGACTTTTTAAATATTTGATTTTGAAAAGTATAAAATATAAAGGAAAAATACAGAGAATACAATAAATGCTGATTTATAATTTTTCTCCTTTAAAAAATAAAATGTACTATAAATGTTAAAACATAAAGTAGAAGTCTGCAGGAGTTTTTTAAGGCTACTTTTCCTTTCTGAAAGACAGGAATTAGCCTTGATAATTCATAGCCACCTTTCAAAATCTTCAGTTTGGCTGTCCTAGTAAATCAGAATCTTTTCTGAAATTACCTGTCACTGTTTTGATTTTCAATATAATACTTTTCAAGTGTATTATAAATTTAATTGCAGCTATACGTGTTCAATAAATAAATACTCTATCTTGCCTATTAGAGTATTTATAATCAATGGCAATTAGAAATCACTGCTGAGAATTAAATAGACATTTCTCCAAAGAATATATACAGATTGCCAATAAACACATGAAAGAATGCTCACCATCATTAATCATTAGAGAAATGCAAATCAAAACTACAATGAGATATCATCTCACACCAGTCAGATTGTCCATCATCAAAAACTCTAGAAACAATAAATGCTGGAGAGGGTGTGGAGCAAAGGGAACCCTCTTGCACTGCTGGTGGGAATGTAAATTGATACAGCCACTATGGAGAACAGTATGGAGGTTCCTTAAAAAACGAAAAATAGAACTACCATACGATCCTGCAATCCCACTACTGGGCATATACCCTGAGTAAACCATAATTCAAAAAGAGTCATGTACCAAAATGTTCATTGCAGCTCTATTTACGATAGCCAGGACATGGAAGCAAACTAAGTGTCCACTGACAGATGAATGGATAAAGAAGATGAGGCACATATATACAATGGAATATTACTCAGCCATAAAAAGAAACGAAATTGAGTTATTTGTAATGAGGTGGATAGACCTGGAGTCTGTCATACAGAGTGAAGTAAGTCAGAAGGAGAAAAACAAATACTGTATGCTAACACATATATATGGAATCTAAGAAAAAAAAATGTCATGAAGAGATTAGTGATAGGACGGGAATAAAACACAGACTTACTAGAGCATAGACTTGAGGGTATGGGGAGGGGGAAGGGTAAGATGTGATGAAGTGGGAGAGTGGCAGGGACATATATACACTACCAAATGTAAATTAGATAGCTAGTGGGAAGCTGCCGCATAGCACAGGGAGATCACCTCTGTGCTTTGTGACCACCTAGAGGGGTGGGATAGGGAGGGTGTGAGGGAGGGTGACCAAGAGGGAAGAGATATGGGAACATATGTATATGTATAACTGATTCACTTTGTTGTAAAGGGGAAACTAACACACTATTGTAAAACAGTTATACTCCAATAAAGATGTTAAAAAAAAAAAAAGAAATCACTGCTGAGATTTTCAGTAAAATTTCTGGGTAGCATTTTCCTTTAATGAAAAGAAGCATCTTCTGGGACCCTCAAGAACCATTAGGACTGACTTATCTTAATGAGCTGTCAGCAAGAGGTCAACGAGGTTTCAGCAAGAATTCTCTTTAAGACTTGCCTGATAGTGGGAACTGATTTTTTGAGGGAGAAAAAAACACCCTGATTTTTGTCTTGAAAAATCTAGTACTGACTTTTAAAATATTTTTTCAGTGTTTAAAAAAATCCTATAATGTTACTGACAGATTTCTCCTAAAATTATATATGGTGAATAGAAAGATTTTACCCTCTACCATAAAATAACACTGATTATATTCTCAATTAGTTTATCTTACTTCTCTTTATTCTTTTTATTAAGCTGCAATACTGGCTTAGATTTTATCAATGTTTTCTCAGTCATCCAAAAATTAAAAGGCTAAGTTAATAATTCAGAGTATAAATTAGCATCACTCCTTACATTAACCATCCTTTTCAATTTATTTGAAAATTGAAAGATTAAATTATACTCATTTTGGTATTGGTGCCAAAACTACACTAGTTGGTATTAACAATCAAAAACTTTTTAACTCCTAGGTCCCAGCTTCAGTGTTTACAATGATGAGGGTTTTCAGCTGTTTATATGAGTCTTATTCCTTATCATCATGGAAAACCACAAGCTGGCTGGCATTGAGATGCTCTCAACCTTCCTTTGAATTCTATTTTGTACCAGTTCAGGACTACTAGGAAATTTTCGAACAATTTCTTGCGATCCCTATTTTCTATCATCCTTTATGAAAACAGAAAGAAAACAACTTCATTTGCTTACTTATTAGTTTGAAGAAGTGGTTCTCAACTGAGGAATACTTGAAAGTAGAGACATTTTTACTTACCACATTTTCCTTATCACAGTATGAACTGAAATCACTTGATACGATTGCAGCATACTGAAGGAGAACTTTATTGATGGTCTAGGAAAAAAACATTGTGAAATGTATCCAGGTAAGTAAAGGCCTGTATGTATGTATATACAGATATATGTATCTATCTACACACACACACACACACACACACACACACACATACAATCCAGGTCATGTTAACTGGGAAAACTTTTCAAATGTCATTTTCAGCTGAACAAAGGCCATAAGTAGTGATTAAATCTACACCCTTGCCAAAAGAAGGATCTCAATTAGACTATTATATTTAGATGACAATTTGTAATATTTCCGAGTACATTTGGAAGATATTCCACATGTATCCATTCCATTTTAATACAACCAGCTCCATCACAAAATTCTTTATTTCTAACTTATCTAAATACTCAGAAGGTATACTGTTTGGTGGTAACCTCCTCTACACTTGGATACACACACGCACGCGCACACACACACACACACACACACACACACACACACACACACACACCCCTCTACCATAACAAAATTCCTTGTGGTGGTTATTTTTTCAACTTTCTGCAATGTTACTAAATACCTCATTATGAGGGGGGGGCGCGTCAGAACATTCCCATATATGTCACTTAGCAATGAATATTTTCAGTAGTTTTCTATGATAAGGAGCCTTACTAATAACAAAGACCACCTCTTAAGACCTAAACTTCAGCTTTTGTTGCATCACACTATCTCAATACATTTACCTTTAATTAGTAAGTTATTTATTGGTTCAATATTTGCTAAAAATATTGCCTAATCCTTCCCCTCTTTCTGTCTTTTTCATCTTAATTCCAAATTTTCCTTCTCCATCTAATAACTCTTTCTGAGCCTAAGGATGCCCTCTGCTCTCATTAATTATGCAAAATAAGGGCAAATGAACAAACTTTGTTACATTTTATTTCAACTACTTAAAGAGATATTGATGAGTTTGCCCCCTACTGCTGTTACTTACAGAGCTTGAATTATCATAAGTCCAATGTGGACATGATTTTCTTAGAAGAGAGAAAGCAACAAGGGCAGTAGATACAGACCATCTCTTTCCAAAGAGAAGCAAAGACAAAAAAGATTAGATTTTTTGTATAACTTATTCGTCTGAATTTTCTTTGCAGCTCAAAATCAACTTGAGGAGACAGTCCAAGGAGTTAAGCTAAAGGAGAGATGTTTAACTTAAAAAGCTGAATTCACCGAATGTGACTGTGAACTCGTTTTATAGACTTTAAAAATCACAATGAAAACCTGAAACCTGAAATTAGGGATAACAGAAAATCCATAGTTTGTGGAAATACAAGGTAAAGTGATAATATGCATCAATTTAAATGGAAGACTGGCTTTGGAAAATATATCATCTTATCAAGCAGCAGACCAATAAATCTAGGAAAACAGGTGGTGGATCAGACTGAAGTATCTTTCAAATGCACCTGTTCAAAACTTATTTTAGATGTAATGTTGAAAATTACTTTGGGACTTACCTAATGAGTGCTGATTTACTCATACATATGGACACTACTCTCAATTTACAGGTTCTTATGATAGTGTAAACTGCAGGAATCATTTCACTATATTGCAAGAACAAAAACCAACAGAAGCCTGACTTTAGGAGCCTGTTGCAATTCAGACTATCACTTGTTCAAGATTTAGTTTGGGCAGGGGAATCCAGACATCCATTTCTGATTATTCTTAAGGTCTTCCCATGGTCTAATTCTTGCCTCTACTTCATAGGAAAAACCTAGTCCCTTGAATTCCTGCTGGGAGGAAACTGATCCCACAACCTCGCATCCACTAGCCTACAAATGCCAGTGGTTAGCAAGTCAGGATAGGTTGCATTTAAGGAAAAGGGCTCAGCCATGTAAGATGTAGTTTAAGGCCTTGTGCCCATAAGAGTTGTGAGTACACTGGCTATAACAACATCCATTTCTTTGTGAGTATACAAAGTACACCTGAATGAAAGTGTTCATGTACAATTCAGGGGCAACCTCGATTTCATTCTAATTTATTCAACAAAGTAAAATCACTACTATATATTAGTTCTTTAATTAATACTAGTGAGTACAGTTGAACCTTAAACAACCAGGGGGTTAGGGGCGCTGACCTTCTGCACAGTGGAAAATCTACTTATAACTTATAGTCAGCCTTCCATATCTGTAGTTCTTCCATATCTCCAAATTCAACCAACCACAGATCATGTAGGACTGTAGTATTCACTATTTAAAAACTGTGGACCCCCATAGTTCAAACCCACATTGTTCAAGGGTCATCTGTAGTTAGTTAAGACATGTCTGCTTCAGGCATGTCTCCAACAGTATCATAACCATCACCTGGGAACTTGTTGGAAATCTAAATTCCCTGATCCAGTCCCAGATCTACTGAGGCAGCAATTCTGGGGTTGGGTCCCAGCAATTTATGTTTTAACAAGCCTCCAGGTGGTAGTGGTGCAAGCTGAAGTTTGAGAACCATTGTCCTACCTAATGCACAGCAGGGTGGAGATAACTCTTCAGAGAGAGAACCAGTTGATGGAAGGGGTACCTAGGAAGGCCTGGAAGGTAGGATTTCTGAGTGTGTGAACTTAGGTCATGATTTTCTTTTTGGTGGACTTTTGGGCTTCAGCAGTGGGGACAGTATAGAGAGAAAGACAGAGAGAGGCAACAGATAGCCTAGTAGGGGCAGTTTGCATCATGTTCTATAGTAAAATACAGTTTATGTGAAGAGATAGTCATGAGATGTGGGTAATTCTTTTATGAATACAGCAAAGGTACTACCACTGAAAAAGCCCCAGATTAAATAAGATGAAATTCTAATAGGATTGTGGCAGTGAAGCAAGGGATTCTGCTGTATTTAAAAAATCAGATAGGATGACTAAAGTATCTCCCAGCTTCAATCTGCTCTGATTTGACATGCAGTTTCTGGTACTGTTAAGCTGGGATGGCCATCAATTACTCAAAAAAAGCCATTATGGTCTCCCCTAAGCTAATGCCACGCTAGTAGAAGTAGGCTAAATATCCTGTCAATACTACTGGTCAGTACATCTAGGGGTATTACTCTTACAATCAGGAAGACAAGAACCCTGGTCCAAATCCATCTTTGCAGTCACATTTTATGCATGGAGCTTTACAGTATTAGAGCAACACAGAGAACAAGAAGACTGCAGTATTTGTTAAGTGACATTAGTAATGTCACTTCAATGCTTTATATGCTGTATTTTAACGCATCCAACGTAAGATAGAATACCCTACAGATGCCTAGTTTTGGTCTAAAGGGTAAAAATAAATGGTGAGATTCTGCTCTCCAAGTTACTAATTGATTTCTGATGACACCGGAATGTGAAGGTAGTATAGCTTGGTGGTTGAAAGCATCCCATTCATACCATTTCTAGTCTTGTTTGAATTACTTAAAGTTTCTGAGCTTGTTTTGTCATTTGAAAAATTAGGAAAAATAATTGTATCTATCTCTTAAGAGATTTTATATATATATATATATCTTGTATATATAAAATGATTAGCACATAGTGGTACTCAATGAATTATAATTATTATTATTATTTTTTTTTTTTTTTTGCGGTATGCGGGCCTCTCACTGTTGTGGCCTCTCCTGTTGCGGAGCACAGGCTCTGGACGCGCAGGCCTAGCGGCCATGGCTCACGGACTTAGTTGCTCCGCGGCATGTGGGATCTTCCCGGACCGGGGCACAAACCCGTGTCTCCTGCATTGGCAGGCGGATTCTCAACCACTGCGCCACCAGAGAAGCCCTAATTATTATTTTTAAAAATTAGGATTATGTTCCCAGAGAACAAGGAATATGTGGGTCTCATTCACCATAGTATGGCCAACTTGGAGCCAGGAGTCAATATTTGTTGATTTGTTTTTAAGTAGTACTGAAGATACCGTTACTTCATATTTCTCGGTTTTAAATTAAACTACCCATACTTGTCAAGGGCAGCCGTACAGCCATAGGAATTTTCACTACTCATGTGTCCATTTTACCACTCATCACAGCTCCTAAATGTACCAGCTATGAAATTTGAAGCATTTGTTTGATACCTTATTCAGTCTTACATAGTAAGAGTGAATCATCTTACTTTAAAATCCATTAAAAAAAAAGTGAATCATCCCTTTAAGATCCATTTCACAATGCTAGCTAAAGTGTCCTCTAAAGTGTCTACAGATATCATTAATGTGTCTTCTCTCCAGGGGATGGTTTAAATCAGTCTAAGTCCCAGAAAGATAATATGATTTCAGTATCTTTTGATACAAGGATCCCAATCCTAAGAAGGATAAGGTTTTCAAGACTGATGGTCACATCTGATGAAATAAAACAAACTCCAGTAATCTAAAGTTACTGTGAAATAGCTAATTATATTAACTACAAAGGGCTATTTTTATTTTTATGATTTTCAATTCTAATAACATAGAATTTATTTTTCAATGAAGGTTGCCAATTTCTACTTTCCCAGAAAATGTTTTTCACTCCTTGTGATAATCATCTCCTTGTGATAATAACTGATTAGTACTGAATGCCCATGGATTAAAAATGCTTTACTTCATTGAAGTTATTTTCCTGTGCCAATAAAAGCTCACATTTCCTCAGTGACACATGGAGCCTAATTCTTTTCCTCTTGCTTCAGAGAGTCCCAGTTTGCCTTTTCTGCTACTCTTACTCAGTGCTTCCGTGTCTCCACCTTACATAACCTGCTACCTGAATACTCTGAGGGTAAATTCTAGTTACTTTTGCAATAGGTGCAAGTATGACAGTATGTTACTAAATACATTAACTCTGAGATTATGAAATTCTCATCTGAATCTACTTCTACTACAGAGTTCCAGGAATAGCATGTAACATAGTTTTAAAAACACTATCCCTAATGACTCTGTTTCATTCTTTTCTTGTCAGTCACCCAAAACACAGCTGCTAGTCAAGAAAAGACTTCGGGAATTTTTTAGAATAATTCTCCTGCAGAATTCACTGCAGATTTCCCCATTGTGGGAAATTGGAATCAGCTGCTACCAAGAAAGTCCCAATAAATGATTTTTAGCTATTATTACCTCTTTAAAAGTGCGACGTTACTTTAGTCTTCCTAGTAAACAGATATAAAGACTGGAGTTCAAAATATCTCATGGCAGATAAATTTTTAAATACAGTTTAGGCTGACAGCTTGTCTGCCTAAAGCCTTCATTGGCTTCTCATTTTCTACTAAAGAAGTACAGCCACTTCACCAGTTCTTTATGACTCTTTACAAAGCAGGTCTAACTTTCCAACTGTAGTTCCACAGCACTCTATGAATCCTATGTTCTTTCTTCAGTGGGACCTCTCAAGCTAGAACTCCTGAGTCACAGAATGGTGAAGGACAACAAAGATTCTCTCTTGACCAAACTCTACCCAGGTTCTTCCGAGTCCTCTCCCCTACTAGGCCTCAACCTTGGCCTATAAAGACTTGAACAAAACAGTAGCATAGTTTTGAACCGCTCAAGGCCACACCCCTGGGATGATTCTACATGCCCTGAAAGTGCCTGCCTGAGAAAACGCAAGGCTGCCAAAAGATTTACCACTTGTTCCAGCCACCACCTGAAGATAGGGCCCCTGTCTCACAGCCTCTGGGGGAGGGTAGGAGGCTAACTTCGATAAGCACCAGTTAGCAAACCCAGATGGGCTTCCCATGGACCAAACCCTCTCCTCCTGCTTTTTGAGCCCCTGCTTGTGCCCTCCCTGTTCCTACACTCTGCCTCTAAAACAGCCAGTGACGTCTGTACAAATCAAAATTGACTCTCATTCAGTCTGGACTCTTCCCCATTACACTCATTTATTGCTAATTAAAATCTGTCCTTACAACCTTAACTAGTATCTGGCTTTGTTTATTTTTGACAAAGGCTCCCCCACAGGGTCACCCAACCAGTATCTGATGTTGGGTGAGCAGGAAGTAAATCTTTGTTGTGTTAAATCATACAGTTTCTTGGTTTTCTTGTTACCTCAGCAAAACTATCCTACTACAGTTAATAAAGATGCTGCCTCCTACAAGAAGCCCTTTCCTAATCCACCTGTCAGTGAACCAGGCTTAAACTTTTCTAAGAGCCAGAGCCAATGACAGGGTCAGGCTCAAGCCTCCCATTCATAAAGGATCTCAAATTTAGACTTTTTGTGATAACGCAAACAAAGTAATCTACTCTTGTGTTGGTGTCTGTGGTTGAAAGCAGTGGCATGTTAAATGTGTACATCCTTTAGGGGCTGAATTTTGTCCCTCAAAATTTATATGTTGAAACCCTGACTCCTAATATCTCAGAATATGACTGTAGTTGGAGACAGGGCCTTTCAAAAAGTGAGTTAGTTAAAATAAGGCCATTAGTGTGAGCCCTAATCCAATATGACTGGTGTCTTTATAAGAGAAAATTCAGACACACATAGAAACACCAGGGGTGTAGGTACACAGAGGAAAGACTGTGTAAGGACACAGTAAGAAGATAGTCATCTGCAAGAAGCCCTGAGAGCCCTCAGAAGAAAACAAACCTGCTGACACCTTCATCTTGGATTTATAGTTTCCAGAACTGTGAGAAAATTAATTTTTACTGTTTAGGCCACCATCCTGTGGTCTTTTATTTATGGCAGCCCTAGCAAATTAATATGTCTTAAATATTATACAATTTCACTGAGTTTTGGCATGTCTTTATTTTTTAACATGATCTATATCTATCTCTCTCTATATATATATATCTATATATATATATAGAGAGAGATAGATATACACTAGGCCTTTTTCAACCTCTGAGATACCCTGATTATAGCATTTGACTTTTTCATAGTTGTTTATAGGTTTGGCCATCTCATTATAGGTTTTTTGAGGTCAGAGATTGTGCTTATTCATGACTACATCTCTTAAAGTAGCTAGTAAATTGAGCAAGTGAGGCAAAGAGTAAACCCTTGTCAAATAAACAGCCAGCTTAAACCTCTGCCATCATCCAACCCATGAAGCCAGGCTTATCCCTAGGGCTGTCAGGCATAGGAGTTTGTAGGTCATTGCCCTACATCCCTACATTTGTCGTATCACTACCGTGATTCAAAATCTCCAAAGATTCACTGTTTCGTAAATTGTTCAAAAGATTAAGTATAGGGCTTCCCTGGTGGCGCAGTGGTTGAGAGTCCTCCTGCCGATGCAGGGGACACGGGTTCGTGCCCTGGTCTGGGAGGATCCCACATGTCGCGGAGCGGCTGGGCCCGTGAGCCATGGCCGCTGAGCCTGCACGTGCGGAGCCTGTGCTCCGCAACGGGAGAGGCCACAGCAGTGAGAGGCCCACATACCGCAAAAAAAAAAAAAAAAAAAAAAAAAAAAAAAAAAAAAAGATTAAATATAAACTTCTCAGCCCGGGAAGCAGAGCTCTTCAAGATCTGGACCCATCCTCACTCTCCTAACATTCCCCACTACTTCTCCCAGAACACATTTTTTTTTTTCCTTTTCTTTTCCTTTTTTTTTTCTTTTTTTGTCAGAGGATTGTTTCTCCCTGCTCTTCAAGTCACGCTCAGCTTTTCCTTTGTTCCTGCTATTCCCGTGGCTTACAATACTTTTCTAACTTCACCTTTTAGGCTGAATGAGCCCTGTTTTCCCAGGGAAACTGTACTTTAGCTCTCATTAGTTTTCCTTCCGCTCAACTTACTGTGCACTCTACTGTGCTTGAGGTTGAATTGTGTCCCTTTTCATGCCATCTTCGAATTAGTTCATGTCATGTGGTCTTGATTATTTTATATATATATATTTTTTTAAGATTTGAAGGGCAGAGACAGCACTTTTTATTTCTTATATTTCCCCAGAAACTTTTGCAAAGTAGTAAGTACTTTGCAAGCCTTCTTAGACAGTAAGAGGAGGAAGAGGAATCTGGTTGCTCAAAATCAATTTGCCAACTAAGAAAACTAAGCTCATAAAAATCAAGGGACTTTGTGACCTTGATTGTGACCACCTAGAGGGGTGGGATAGGGAGAGTGGGACGGAGACGCAAGAGGGAGAGGCTTTGGGGATATATGTATACGTATAGCTAATTCACTTTGTTACACAGAAGAAACTAACATAACATTGTAAAGCAATTATACTCCAATAAAGATGTTGAAAAAAATATCAAGGGAACTGCTCAGACTCACACTACAGTTATTGGCTGATTGGAAGTTAGAACTCAGTTTTCATTACTCCAAGTTCAAATACTTTTTATCGTACTACTGATTAAAAAAAAATACCTGCGATTTGAATATGAAATTCCAAGATTTATTTTCAGCTACAAAGCTGAAATAGAAATTAATTTGGCCACCTATGGTAGTCTCATCAATTACAGATGACTGAGTCATTCATGTGAATAATAAATAGATTTTTTGTTTATTTTTGTTTGTTTGTTTGTTTGCTGTACGCGGGCCTCTCACTGCTGTGGCCTCTCCCGTTGCGGAGCACAGGCTCCGGACGCGCAGGCTCAGCGGCCATGGCTCCACAGGCCCAGCTGCTCCGCGTCATGTGGGATCTTCCCGGACCGGGGAACGAACCCGTGTCTCCTGCATCGTCAGGCGGACTCTCAACCACTGCGCCACCAGGGAAGCCCCATAAATAGATATTTTAAGATGATAAATCCATACTTAGATAACAGGAAGGGTAAAAAGAGAGTCAGATGACAAACCTGAAACAGCCTATTTTTACTGGAATTAGAAAATTAAACTGAGGTAGTAGTCAGACAAGACTAATGCTACAAAACAACAGCATTTTTCAAATTCTGTGCAGGAAAATAACAACATGCCATAGTTCCAGCAAAGAAAGGATTCATTCCATTTAACCTACCTTTGCAAATCTTCTCATTAAGTGAGATAATGCTTCAGGATTAGGGCATTCCAGTTTCTTAATAATCTCAAAGCTCTGATTAAGCTGAGCAAAGACGTCAACCACAGAGGAAGAAAACAGTGCGTGATCAGATGTCTGCTGGAACTGAGGGGAGAGAAAGTGATACCATCCTCATAAGCATACTTTAGAGGGACTGTGGAAGGAATCGTCATTATTTCACAAAAACAGCTCAATCTCCTATATCATGTACTTTCATTTCCCAGTAATAAAATGCTTGATCATTTAAAAATCATCCATCTCCTTTTCTGGAAAGTGTAGTAAAACTAATATCATGGGTCAGGTTGCTATTAATTGGTTTCTCCATTACTGAATTGAGGGACTGGTTCTTTCAATTTCTCATTCCCCACAGGCATTAGGATGGTTTAGCAAGCCGACTGTGGCTCAAGACATTTGATTTGCTCCAGAGGGATTGGGAGGGTGTCTGTTCCTAATCTTGGAATCCTGGAAAGGTTCCAGAACAACAGGGGAGCTTTGTATAAGCCCACTGAACTTGTAGATTCAGACCAATTCAAGGAGTAAAGAATCTTGGGGCAAAAGGGTGATCAATTTTTTTTTAAAGCGATTCCCTAGGGTTCTTATCAGCATTTAAAATTGTGTTTTAATTATATTTTGGTAATGAGAGGATTAAAATTAAACTTAATTAATAGCAATAAGCCTAAAAATTCCCACTAGCTTAAAAGTGAGCAGTGTAAATGAATCTTGACAATAAGCAATCTGAAAGTCATTTAAACTCACTCCATCTTTTTTGTCTCTTCCCAGGGCTCCATGAAGGAACTCCATTGACACGTCTTCATTTTCATCTAGCCACTGCAGGACAAAAGGTTCAAACCACCTGAAAAAAAATCAATAGTATTGCATACTATAAAAGATGTCATTTGCACATGATTAACAGTGAATACTGCTCTTTTCTTATCTGAGAGTAATTCAGGACCAAAAATCTCTTTTCATTCTCTTTTTCTAGTTCTGCTACCTTGAAGACCTTTAGTTTCACTTCTCAAGCATATCCTCTTCTCAAAATTCCTTGGCAGTCCAGTGGTTAGGAGTCCAAGTGAGCTTCCACTACATGGGGTACAGGTTCATGGGTTCAATCCCTGATCGGGGAACTAAGGTCCCGCATGCTGTGCAGTGTACCATATACGTGTGTGTGTGTGTGTGTGTGTGTATATATATATATATATATATATACACACACACATATATATGTGTATATGTGTGTGTGTGTGTGTGTGTGTGTGTGTGTGTGTATCCCCTCTCTTTTACCTTCAATCTCTACCTTTCTCTTGGCCCTTCCAATGCTGCCTCAAACATGCTTAGTTCCTAATTCCCACTCTACAATTCCCTTTACAATTCAAAATCCTGTAAAATGTACATCTTGGGTGCTATGTCCCCCACTGTGCCATTCTCTCCTTTCTTAGGGCTTTACCGTCTGGCTTTCATCTACACTGACTCATCTCCTGTAACTGATCCTGGGTGCTCACCTTTAACTTTTAGTGATGTGCAATCCACCAGTAGGTGGGTTTTGTGAATGGTCTAAGTTTCAAAGTTCTTTTTTCCATATGGATGTACAGTTGTCTAGCACAATTTATTTAGAAGGTCATTCTTTCCCCCACTGCTTTGAGCTGGCATCTTTGATGCAAATCAGGTAACAGCAATGTATGGATTTGTCTCTGGACTATTTTGTTTCATTGGTCTATTTGTCATGCACAACACCATACAATTAATAATTAACTTTTTAATAAGTCTTGATGACTGATAGTGCAGTTCTCCAACTTTATTACTTCCTCTTCAAGATCACTATGGCTAGTCTTAGCCCTTTGCATTTCTATGTATTACATATTTTTGAATGAACTTATCAATCTGCACAAAAATAGCTGTGGGACTCCTTATGGGATTGCTTTGAATCTGTATGTCAATGTGGGTAGAACTACCTCCTTTACAATAATGCATGTTTTTAGAAATATTGTATATTTTTATTTAGTTCATCTTAAGTAATCCTCTCAGTAATATTTTATAGTTGCCTCAATAGAAGGCACGCACATCTTTCATCACATGTGTTTATCACGGTTTTAATGCCATTCAAATGGCATTGTTTATATGTAATTTTCTAACTGTGGCTATCACATGGAAATTCAATGAACTTACTACATCCACTTTTTATATTCTATTAGTTTTCCTATACTTTCTTTTGAATTCTCTAGGTGTATAAATATGTCATATACACATATGGATAGCATCATTATATGCTTTTACAACCATTATACTTTTCTCTTTCTTGTCTCATTGTACTGCCTAGGACTTCTAGCACAATGTTAAAAAAAAGTGATGTTATCAGCTATCGGTCTTGTTCTTTTTTAAAAAAATTATTTTACTGAAGTATAGTTGATTTACAATGTTGTGTTAATTTCTACAGTACAGCAAAGTGATTCAGTTATCCACATATATAATCAGTCATTCTTGATCTCAGGGGGAAGTTTTCAAAATTTTATCCATGAGAATGTTTGTACAGTTTTTTTCAAAGGGTGGGTCTTTTATTAGATTAAGAAAGTTCCCTTCTATTCCTAACTTGATAAGAGATTTTTATAATAAATTGATGTTCTATTTTATCTAATTATTGTTATATATTTAGTGTAATGATTATAGCGATTTTCTCCTTCATAATCTAAATGTTGTGATTTACATTCATTGCTTTTAAAATGTTTAACTAATTTCATATTCCAGGAATAAATTCCCCATGGTCATGTTATATTACTGTTTTTATAGACCACTGAATTCTATTGGCTAATATTTCATTTATTTTTTTAAACTATGGTCAGAGAGAAATTGGCCTGTAATTATTCTTACTTGTCATGTTCTCAATAGGTTTTAGTATTGAGGATATGCTGACCTCAAAAAGGATTTGAGAAGTATTCCTGCCTTCTCTGGAACAGTTTGTGTAACATTGCTGATATTCTTTCTTAAACAGTTGGAAGAATTCCATTTGGAGCCATCTGGGCCTGGAGTTTTAATTGTGACATGATTTTTATTTAAGGATTCAAATTTTAAAGTAGTTATAGACCCGCTCAGATTTTATTGTTTTTCCTATGCTAGCTTGGTAAGTTTTCTTTTTAAAGGAATTTGTACATTTTGTCTAACTTTTAAATGTGCTACCATAAATACTCTCTTAATAATTTTTTATCTTTATAGCATCTTTAGTAACATCTTTTCCTGAAAATGGTAATTTGTGACATATCTTTTTTCACTGGCCTTACTAAGGTTTTTTTGATTTTTATAGTCTTCTCAAAAACACACTTGGCTTTTTAATTTCTCCTTAAATTTTCACTTTATTTTTATTCCAGGTCATGTTGATTATTTTCTTTTTCTACTTTCTCTTGACTTGACTGGCTTTTAAACATTTCTTCTGATAACTTATATTACTGATTTTATAGCCTTTTTTCCTTTCTCTTTATAGAACTAGAGCTATAAATCTTCCTCTATTTACTGTTTTAGCTGTAATCCACAACTTTTGACATGCCATATTTTATCACTTAGTTAAAAATATCATGTAATCTACACTGTGATTTGTTTTTTGACTTATGAATGATCTAGAGTATCTGCTTAATTTCCCTATCTGGTGACTTTCTAGTTATCTTCTTGGAGTTGATTTTTGGCTTAATTCCACAGTGGTCCAAGAACACACAGTATATGCTTCATTTTTAAAAAATTCATTATACTTGCTTTTTGGTCTATCAGACAGTCTGTTTTGGTAAACGCACCATGTACATCTGATAACAATGTGTATTTTCTCATTGCTGGTTATAATTGTAGATAGGTAGTGTGTGTATGTGTATGTGTGTAAACAATATCTATGAAAATTTGTGGAAACTCTGGGTGACCAGAAATAGATGGACAGATATCATGTTGTTGAAATGTCTTTTTTCTTAATGACATTTTTTGTCTGATTCTTCAATCAGTTTCTGAAAGATGTATAATCTCCAAATAGAATTGTAGATTTGATTTTTCATTTTACTTCTGACAATTTTTGCTTTATATACTTTGCTGACATGTCATTTGATACATACAAATTTAGAAATCAAATATCTTTTTAAATTTTATTTTTGAAATATTTTAATTGAAGTATAGTTGATTTACAATGCTGTATTAGCTCCTGGTGTATAGCAAAGTGAGTCAGTTATGTATGTTATGGCTTCATATATATATATATATATATATATATATATATATATATATATATATATATATTCTATTTCATATTCTTTTCCATTACGGTTTGTTACAGGGTATTGAATATAGTTCCCTGTGCTACACAGTAGGACCTTGTTGTTTATCTATTTTATACATAGTAGTTTGTATCTACTAATCCCAGACTCCTAATTTATCCCTCCCTCCCCCTTCCCCTTTGGTAACCATAAGTTTGCTTTGTATCTATAAGTGTTTGTTTTGTAAATAAGTTCATTTGTATCATATTTTAGAGTCTACATATAAGTGACATTATATGATATTTTTCTTTCTCTGTCTGACTTACTTCACTTAGTATGATAACTTCTAGGTCCATCCATGTTGCTGCAAATGGCAATATTTCATTCTTTTTATGGCTGAGTAGTATTCCACTGTATATATGTACCACATTTTCTTTATCCATTCATCTATCAATGGACATTTAGGCTGCTTCTATGACTTGCCTATTGTAAATAGTGTTGCTATGAACTTTGGGGTGCATGTATCTTTTCAAGTTAGAGTTTTCTCTGGATATATGCCCAGGAGTGGGATTGCTGGATCATATGGCAACTCTATTTTTAGTTTTTTAAGGAATCCCCATATTGTTTTCCATAGTGGCTGCACCAATTTACATTCCCACCAACAGTGAAGGAGGGTTCCCTTTTCTCCACACCCTCTTCAGCATGTGTTAATTTGTAGACTTTTTGATGGTGGCCATTCTGACCAGTGTGAGGTGGTACCTCTTTGTCATTTTGGTTTGCATTTCTCTAATAATTAGTGATGTTGAGCATCTTTTCATGTGCCTGTTGCCCATCTGTATGTCTTCTTTGGGGAATTGTCTATTTAGGTCTTCTGCCTATTTATTTTTAAAGTTTGAACAAAAAATGATATTTATTTATTTGTTCTGACCATTTTTTGATTGGGTAGTTTGTTTTTTTTATTGAGTTATATAAACTGCTTTTATATTTTGGAATTTAATCCCTTGTTGGTTACATCATTTGCAAATATTTTCTTCTATCCCATAGGTTGTCTTTACATTTTGTTTATGGCTTCATTTGCTGTGCAAAAGCTTATAAGTTTGATTAGGTCCCATTTGTTTATTTTTGCTTTTATTTCTATTGCCTTGGGAGACTGACTTAAGAAAATGTTGCTATGATTTATGTCAGAGAATGTTTTGCCTATATTCTCCTCTAGGAGTTTTATGGTGTCATGTTTTATATTTAAGTTTTTAAGCCATTTTGAGGGGTTTTTTTGTATGGTGTGAGGGAGTGTTCTAACTTCATTGATTTACATGTAGCTGTCCAGCTTTCCCAATATCACTTCCTGAAGAGACTGTCTTTTTTCCATTGTATATTCTTGTCTCCTTTGTCAAAGATTAATTGAGCGTAGATGTGTGGGTTTATTTCTGGGCTCTCTATTCTGTTCCATTGATCCATATGTCTGTTTTTGTGCCAATACCATGATGTTTTGATTGCTGTAGCTTTGTAGTATTGTCCAAAGTCTAGGAGGGTTATGCCTCCAGCTTTGTTCTTTTTCCTCAGGATTTCTTTGGCAACTTGTGAGTCCTTCATGGTTCCATGTAAATTTTAGGGTAATAATTAGTTTTGTGAAAAATGTCATGGGTAATTTGATAGATATCAAATTAAATCTGTAGGTTGCTTTGGGTAGTATGTCCATTTAACAATATTAATTCTTCTGATCCAAGAGCATGGGGGTATCTTTCCATTAGATATCTTTCCCATCTTTTTGTTGAATTGCTCCTTTAATCATCATGAAAAATTTCTTTCTCTCAAAGTATTTCTTATCTTAAAATCTATTTTGTCTAATATCAGGATAGCTGTATAATTTTCCTTTCAATTATTTTTTTCATCCTTTCACCTAACAGTTCTAGACTCATTTTTAAGTGAATAAATTGTAAGCAAGATATTTTGGGTTTTATTATTTTATCTAGTAGGACAATACTTGTTGCCTAGAGTATTAATCTATTTGCATTTAATGTTACACTTAATTTTCTGATACATTAAATTTTAAATCTATCATCTTGCTTCCCCCACCCTCAATTTCCTACTTGCTCTTCCTTCTTTTCATTCTCGTTTCTTGACTTTTACATAATTTTGTTTTATCCTCCTCCCCTTTCCCATTATATTATTGATGCATAGTATTATATTATACCTTAAGGGGTTACACTATAAATTATAATACACATCCACAACATATTCAAAGTTTTTTAAAATGAGTATTTTACACTTTTCAAACAAGTCAAGGATCTTATATTTACTCATTGTATCACTCTTCTACCTTTTCATGCTATTGTTGTCTTCTATTTTAAATTTATTTATTTATTTATTATTTATTTTTGTCTGCATTGGGTCTTCATTGCTGTGCGTGGTCTTTCTCTAGTGGTGGTGAGTGGGGGCTACTCTTCATTGTGGTGCATGGGCTTCTCATTGCGGTGGCTTCTCTTGTTGCAGAGCACAGGCTCTAGGTGCATGGGCTTCAGTAGTGGCTCATGGGCTCTAGAGCACAGGCTCAGTAGTTGTGGTGCACAGGCTTAGTTGCTCCACAGCATACAGGATCTTCCCAGACCAGGGATTGAACTTGTGTTGCCTGTATTGGCAGGTGGATTCTTAACCACTGCATCACCAGGCAAGTCCTAATCCTATGTATATTTTATTTTACAGATTTTAAAAATTTTATATAGTTAATGTGTTTATTTATATTTTATTTTTTTAATGTGTTTTAAATGTACACATTTGTTCACCTTCTTTAATGATTTTAATTCTTTACTATATTACTGTATTTTTATCTTCATGTTTTTCATCAGTTTTGCAAAATCCACATCAAGTAACTCTTCACACACTGCTCTAATACTGTTTCTCTCTTCTCCTTTTCTGGAACTCAGGTCTTTGTACGTTAGACCTTTTTATAATTTGTCCCATATATCCTTGTTCTATTTTTTCTATATTTTGTATTTTTTGTTTCTATGTTTTTATATGAATATAGTCTTCAAAAATATGTTCCAGGTATTTTAAGCCCTCTTCTGCTACGTATATTCTGCCATTAGGCCCATCTAACACATTCCTAATTTCATCCTATTTCAGTTCTACAATGTCCATTTTATTCTTCTTATAGGTTCCATTTTTCTGTTGAAATTCTCCCATAATTTGAAGTACACATCAAACTCTATGTCTGATAAGACTAATATCTCTTTTTCTCTTGGATTCTAGTCATTTGGTCCTGTTGCCTGTCAGTCTTTCATCTTTTGTTATATACTGTTCATTGTCTATGAAAAATTGTGGAACCTTTGGTTGATCATTTCCTCCAAAGCAGATCTGAATATTTTCTTGTAGACAGAATGTAGGGAGATCACCACAATCTAGAAAAGACTGGGTTTTAGACTGGGCTATTTCCAGTTTGCCCTTATTTTTAGGACAGAGTCCTTCATGGATCTCACCTGAAAACCTGGGATGTTTATAATGCTTCTTCTTTCTTAGGAGGCCTTGCTTTCTAATTTTTATCTCCCCAGCATTGTGAGACTGCTGAAGTCTCTGCTTGGTTTTTAATCTCTTAGTGCCTGGTTTCTACTTGTTTATTTCTGCCTCACTCTCCACACATGGGCAAATTAAGAATCAGAGAATACCTCAAGGAGAAACTGCATGAAGCATGCTATACTTACTTCTCTGTAGTTCCCTTTATTCTCGGATGTTGGTCCCACAAGACAAAGCAGCCTTCAGAACCTTGAACACCAATGTTTGTTTCTCTAGCCCAGGGAGATCACTATAAACTCTGGGTTACTGTTCTCTATTTGATCACCATGACTTATATGGCAAATTGGCAAATAAATGCGTGTAGATGGAGAGGACTGGAGAGAAACTGCAGCAAATACAGGGTTCACCTCAATGCATTTCTTTTCTCAGAGACCTTAGCTTCTCAATCCCTGGTTGCCTCAATTGCTCTCTGATACTGTTTAATTTTATTTTGCTTTTATAGTTGGTCTTCAGTGAGCATGTTAGTCTGATTTAAGTTAGTATAGTTTAGTTAGTCTACACAGAGCCAGAAGCAGAATTCTCTTGGCAAAAGCTCCATTTTTCATTTCCCTATTCCCAGTCAATGATACTACCAATGCTTAGGCACATGTACTGCATGTTTAACTCTTCCTTTTTCTTTTATCCTCATGTGTCTTTAGTTGACAAATTCTGAAAATTCTATCTTTGAAATTTCTCTCCCATACATCTTCATCCTTTACATTTTTACTACAATCACTCTATTATGTATATAAAATTTTTACTTCTCCCAGTATACAATTCTATCTTATAAGCTTCTATGAGAAAAGTTATATAAATGGGCAGTTCTAATCTCATCACTACATTACTCACTAACTTCTAAATCCCTTTCCTATCCCCCTCCATTCTCTACCTTTTCCAACCCCCACAATGCCTAATGAAAGTGGTAAAAGCTTCACAGTATTTATATATAATCTAGTTCAAAACCACATTTCCTACATTATTTTCCACTAATTTTGTAAAGATACCCTGTACTCCACTGAAATGAAACTACTTCCCATGGACCATAGCCCATGTATTCCTTTCTCCATAATTATGCTCATAACTTTCCTTTCGTTTTCTTGCCATAGCCCAAATGACATTTCAAAGTCTGTATCAAATGCTACCTCATCCATAAATACTGTGTAGAGTCACTGAAATGGGGTAATATCTCTCTTCTGTGAGACTCCACTGCACTTTGCTCATATTACTTGAGTTAGTAATTATTTCAATTTGCCATGCTTTAGCAGGATTTTTGTTCTTATACTATCTCCTTGAGTATAAGCTCCTTTCAAGGTGAGGCCTTTATTTTATTCACTATTGTCCTACAATACTTGGCATAGTGCCTAGAATTTGGAAGCCCTCCCTCAACAGAATAAAACAGAATTCTGACAAATACAAAATGCAGAGTATTATAAATCTGTGTGATCACAATTGTATCTGATAGATTCATGTTTCTGAAAATGTTACCTGTTTAATAATGACTTCTATTTTAGAAATATAAATATCTAAGACATTTTTAGGTTTGAAAAAAGAGTAATTTGGATTACATAGATCAATACACAAGCACCCCTCATTTTCCCAACAAAATTTGAGTTCAAGCACTTTTACAAGAAATAATTTCATCATGTGAGCCATTGTGTATTATGTATTTCTTTCTCTGAGTTAATATCCAAGTAAGTCATACTTGAAAAATGCAACACAATTCAATTAAATATGGTTCCCAAAGGTATGCAAATCATTTAATGTTAATTTTATGACAGAAATGTCAGCATTCAAATGAAGATTATATGAAGAGATTTTAGGGCTGCATAATTCAGGTTTAATTTTACAGGACTATGAATTGAGAATAAACTTGGGGGTGAAAATCACTACTTACAAGGAATATTCAGGAACTGCATCCTTGAAGGCAGGAAGTTCTCGCACATACTCAATATAAAACCATTTCACTTTGAAATGCAAATTCATATAATCGGTGCTCTTGCATAACCGCTGCTTTTCATGTTCTGTAACGGATAAAATCAAATATTTAATAAAGTTTGGTTTGCCAACAATGCTGTGTTCCAATCTACTTTTATTATTCATATTTCAAAAAGGAAGAAAATAACATGTCTGAGGTTAAAGCAAATTGAATTGCTAAAGACAGACCTGAAAGTTTACAAAATGCAAAAATCATCTATTAGGTCCTATGTAGAATAGCTCAGGCAATAATGAGAAATGACTTGAATGCTCTAATGTGCCTTCCTGAAAAAGGTGAGAATTCTGGTAAGTTAAAGAGTGATAATGTATCACCATTTTTCTATTTATCTGCAAGCTTTCACATTTTGACTACTTTTAGCATGATGCAAAGTGCCAGAAAGAATGAAAACTTGTAAGCATGAATAAAACATGAATCAAACTAGGAGGCATAATCCCTGATTAATACTGGAAATGTGAATGAGTAGATTGCATTTTTGGCCTGGATATTTAATACTTAGAAAATTAAGGAGAAGAAATATATGTAACTTCTAAGCCAGCTGATTTCTTCTTCACCTTTTAAGTTGAGTAAAAATTATTTTGTATGCTGTGACCTTTTTTGGACATTTATTTAGCAGGATTTTCTTTTTTTAAATTTTTTATTGGCGTATAGTTGATTTACAAGGTTGTGTTAGCTTCAGGTGTACAGCAAAATGAATCAGATATATATATATATATATATATATATATATACCCACTCTTTTAGATTCTTTTCCCATATAGCAGGATTTTCTAATATGTGACTTTTTTCTCTCTCTCTTGCTCAAAAAGTATAGCTTAAAACTGTTACTTTGATCTGAACATATAGTACTGGGGAATAGAGACAAAAATAATGTTACTGAACACATTTATCTCTGCTCAATATTAATATGTTGGCTAATTCTGGCTCTAAGTATAGGCACAACTAAACCCCAAATATCCCTAACTATATGTAGGTTGAAAGTGTCCTCTGAGAAGTTCTGGTTGAGGTCTGTGAATCTCCTTCAAGCCAAGGGCTTTAATTTATAATAGGAACACCCTTTAGTAATATTCCAGGCTGAAAACACTAACTGAAGCAATTAGATTGTTATAAGGTAACTGAGGTCATCCTTGCTTTTCAAAACCTGACTATAAAGGGACTTAAATCCCAATAATAAACACAAGAGGTAACACAACCCCAAATCAAACATTTTCAAATTATCTAAGCAATGATTAATTCAAGACAATTTGTAGAACCAAGGAAGAGGAAGAGGCAGAGAGAAAACATACATCTATACACAGAAACAAGAGTAATATATTAGTACCTATAGACCAAACTCCCAGACAAAATTATGAACTAGGTGACTGGCAGCCACTGTGCAAGGATGGGCCTGGCAACCAACCAGACTGGGAGCCAGTCATGCCTACCAGACTGCCCCCAGTAGTCTACCCCCTACAACAGAAGGATCCACACACATAGGAGCACCCCTAGAGCTTAGAGCTCTGGTGACCAGTGAGGAGTGGGTTGCTGAGACACATAGGACATCTCCTACAAAAGGCCGCTTCTCCAAGGTCAGGAAACATAATCAACCTACCAGATACACAGAAGTAAAAACAGCAAAGTTGACAAAATGAGGTGACAGAGAAACATGGTCCAAACAAAGGAACAAGATAAAACCCCAGAAAAAGAATTAAGTGAAATGGAGATAGGCAGTCTATCTGAGAAAGAGTTCAAGGTAGTGATTGTAAAGATGATCAAAGAACTCAGGAGAAGAATGGAAGAACAGAGTTATTAGTATGTAAATATTATCATTATTACTATGATTTATGTCATAGAATGTTCTACCTATGTTTTCTTCTAGTTTTATGCTTTCCAGTCTTACATTTAGGTCTTTAATCCAGAAGTTAAAACTGTTTAACAGAGATGAAGAATACAATAACTAAATGAAAAATACACTGCTAGGACTCGATAGTAGGTTAAATGATACAGAGGAACGGATCAGTGAGTTGGAAGATAGAGCAGTGGAAATCACAAAAGCTGAACAGAAAAAAGAAAAAAAGAAAAAAAAGAAATGAGGAAAGTTTAATAAATCTCTGGAATAACATCAAATATTCTAACACTCACATTACAGAGGTCCCAGAAGGAGAAGAGAGAGAAAGGGGCAGAGAACATGTGTGAAGATATAATAGCTGAAAACTTCCCTAACCTAGAAAAGGAAGCAGACCTCAAAGTGCAGGAAACACAGAGAGTCCCAAAGAGGATCTACCCAAAACGGACCACCCCAAGACACATTGTAATTAAAATGGCAAAAATTGAATATAAGAGAGCATATTAAATGCAGCAAGGGAAAAGAAACCAGGGAACTCCCATAAGGCTATCAGCTGACTTTTAAGCAGAAACTAAAGTGATGAAAGAGAAAAACCTACAACCAAGGATACTCTATCAGGCAAGGTTTTCATTTAGATTTGATGGAGAAGTCAAAAGTTTAACAGACAAGCAAAAGGTAAAAGAGTTCAGCACCACCAAACCAGCTGTACAAGAAATGTTAAAGGGACTTCCATAAGTGAAAAAGAAAAGGCCACAACAAAAAACATGAAAATTACAAAAAGAAAAATCTCCTCGGTAAAGGCAAGTATCTAGTAAAGGTAGTAAATCAACCATGTAGAAAGCTAGTAGGAAAGTTAAAAAACAAAAGTAGTAAAATCATCTATATCCACAATAATCAGTAAAGGGAAAACTAGACAGCTACATGTAAAAGAATGAAATTAGAACATTTTCTCACACTATATACAAAAATAAACTCAAAATGGATTAAAGACCTAAAAATAAGACTGGAAAGCATAAAACTAGAAGAAAACATAGGGAGAACATTCTATGACATAAATCATGGTAATAACTTTTATGGATCTGTCTCACAGTCAAAGGAAACAAAAGCAAAAATTTTAAAATGAGACCTGATTGGGCTTCCCTGGTGGCGCAGTGGTTGGGAGTCCGCCTGCCGATGCGGGGGACACGGGTTCATGCCCCGGTCTGGGAGGATCCCACGTGCCGCGGAGCAGTTGGGCCCGTGAGCCATGGCCGCTGAGCCTGCACATCCGGAGCCTGTGCTCCACAACAGGAGAGGCCACAGCAGTGAGAGGCCCGCGTATTGAAAAAAATAAAAATAAAAATAAAAAATAAATAAAAATGAGACCTGATTAAACTTAAAAGCTTTTGCACAGCAAAGGAAACCATCAACAAAAATGCTAAAATCTACAGAATGGGAGAAAATATTTGCAAATGGTATGACTGATAAGGGGTTAATATCCAAAATATATAAATAACTCATACAACTCAACATCAAAAAACCCCCAAACAATTTGGTTAAAAACATTGGGCAGAAGACGTGAATAGACAGTTTTTCAAAGAACACAGAGATGGCAACAGGCACAGGAAAAGATGCTCAACATCACTAATCATAAGATAAATGCAAATCAAAACCATGATGATGTATCACCTCACACCTGTCAAAATGGCTATTTCAAAAAGGTCATAAATTACAAATGTTGTCAAGGATGTGGAGTAAAGGGAACCCTAGTACATTGTTTGTGGTAATGTAAATTGGTGCAGCTACTGTGGAAACAGAATGGAGTTTCCTCAAAAAACTACAAATCGAACTACCATATGATCCAGCAATTCCACTCCTGGGTATACATTCAAAGAAAATGAAAACAGTAATTTGAAAAGATACATGCAGACCAGTGTTCACAACAGCATTATTTACAATTGCCAAGATATGCTAACAACCTTAGTGCTCATCAACAGATGAATGGATAAGAAAGATGTGGTGTGTATACACACACACACACACACACACACAAAAAAAAAAAAAAAAACCACAATGGAATATTACTCAGCCATAAAAAAGAATGAAATCTTGCCATTTGCAAGAACATGGACCTGGAACATATTACGCTTAGGGAAATAAGTCTGAAGGAGAAAGACAAATACCATATGTTATCACTTATAGGTGAAATCTAAAAAATAAAACAAATGAATGAATACAACAAAGAAGCAACAGACTCACAGGAAGAGCAAACTAGTGGTTACCAGAGGGGAGATGGAAGGTGGAGGGGAAAGACAGGGGTAGGGGATTAAGAACTACAAACTACTATATATAAAATTAATAAACTACAGGATATATTATATAGCACAGGGTATATAGCCAATATTTTATAAAAACTATAAATGGAATATAATTATAAAAATTTTGAATCACTATGTTGTACATCTGAGACTAATATAATACTGTAAATCAACTATATCTCAATTTTAAAAAAGAGTATATGTAAACTGAGATTGGATAGAAAACATGTAACCTCAGATAAGAAAAAAAAGGCTGAAAAGAAATTTTTTAAAGTTCAAAGATATGCTTAAATATTTTAAAACAGGAAAAAATTAAAAACAACAGACATCATGTGACTTGGGAAATGTATTATTTGGTGCCACTGTAAATAGAACACAAAATATGTGAAATATTTTATTATAATGGCATAATTAGTCATTTTGCTGAAATAAAAGTGAAAATATACATTTCTGAAAGAAAAATATAATTTATGACTTATTTGTATCTTCACGGGAAAACACAAACATTGCCTCTCAGGACACCAAAATATGCATATTGATAATTCAATTGTTATCGTTGATATTTTGTCAACTTTCAGCATATTAAAAAATAACTGGTACAAATGTTTTTATTGTATCAATATGAAACTAAGTTTATTTATTTTCTTTTTTTAAAAAAAAATTATTTATTTTAGTTTTGGCTGCATTGGGGCTTCATTGTTGCATGTGGGCTTTCTCTAGTTGTGGCGAGTGGGGGCTACTCTTCATTGCGGTGCGTGGGCTTCTCATTGCGGTGGCTTCTCTTGTTGCAGAGCATGGACTCTAGGCGTGCGGGCTCAGTAGTTGTGCCTCGTGGGTTCCAGAGTGGAGGCTCAGTAGTTGTGGTGCACAGGCTTAGGTGCTCTGCAGCATGTGGGATCTTCCCAGACCAGGCCTTGAACCTGTGTCCCCTGCATTGGCAGGTGGATTCTTAACCACTGCACCATGAGGGAAGCTCGAAAGTAAGTTGACTTTTTGCAGTAAGACGACAGAACACATTTCATTTAAAAGTTTATTAGCTTGATCTAGAAATGATAAATATTTAGGTCTATGCTATGTGGACCACCATTTATGCTCTTGTCTTTGCAAGTGTTAGAGGTGAGAGCCTGGAAATGTATTACCTCTTCTAAGAGTTTTTGCACATTATCAGAATCCTGAAGGGAAGGGTAACCCAGTTCCATCTAATAACGAAAATGTTTACTGAGTGTGTAGCTTGTGCCAGGTCACATGGGAGGCACTAGAGAGATAAAGATGAAGGACCTATATACATAGAGCTTAGGAAAGAAGGGTGACATGTAACAGGGAATTTAATATAGTATGGCAAGTGCCATGATTTGATACGTACAGGAGGATGTGGTCTCTTGGAGGAGATGAATTTAGCCCAATTTTATGCTTTAGGTGAACAACTGAATACAGAAATTATTTGCTGTTAGTGGTTCAGTGCACAAATAGGAATTTGAGCGAGACGATACATATATAAAACAAAACTCCATATAAGAAATGCTATTTAAAACATACATCTCCTTTGCAAAATTTTATAACTATGGTACCAATTAAGGCTTTGGGCTTTTTCCTCTTTCTACTCATGTCCTGGTAGCAAGTTTGGGTGAACCCTATGTTGTGTCATAAAAGGAAAAGGTTTGCCAATCTCTGCTCCTTAAAATGAAGTTGGGGCTTCCCTGGTGGCGCAGTGGTTGAGAATCCGCCTACCAATGCAGGGGACACGGGTTCGTGCCCCGGTCCGGGAAGATCCCACATGCCGTGCAGCGGCTGGGCCCGTGAGCCATGGCAACTGAGCCTGCGCTCCGCAACAGGAGAGGACACAACAGTGAGAGGCCAGCATACCGAAAAAAAAAAAAAAAAATGAAGTCGCCTCTGTACTTTGGAGAGTAGGTAAAAGCCGGCTGTGGGCAGTCCCCAGTCAGATTTCTAGAAAAGACCAGCAGTTTATTTGCTTAATCATTTACACTTCACTTCTCCATAAATGCAGCAGTCTTGGCTTCTTCCCTATTTGGGCACTCTGCTCAGAGCTTACAGCTCTCCCCAAATGCACTCTCCTGGACTCTGCAAACTCTCTGCCCTCCTACATTCCCCTCATTCCTGATGTTCCCACATTTCCAGGAAAGGAACACTTCTATTTGTCTAATGTTCTGTAGCCACACTGTAGGTAGGCCCCCCAACTCTTCTTCCCCACCTACCACGTCCCTCCTACTGAGGGTAAACACATGAAAGGAGAAAAGAAGGAAACCAAATATCTTTCAAAAAGATGAAATATTGTTTTGTGCTAGTCTGGAGACCATCTTTTCTAGTTCCTAAGAATGTATGTGATACGATAACTCAAATTATCAGGGTTTTACTACCCCCCTCTGCTAAAAAACAAAACAAACCTTATAAGAATTACTAATAGTTTTTTCCTTAAAAAATTGCTTTCGAGGGGAAAACCTTCAAGATGGTGGAAGAGTAACACATAGAGATCACCTTCCTCCTGACAAATACATCAGAAATACATCTACATGTGGAACAACTCCTACAGAACACGTACTGAATGCTGGCAGAAGACCTCAGACCTCCCAAAAGGCATGAAACTCCCCCACATATCTGGGTAGGGCAAAAGAAAAAAGAATAAAACAGAGACAAAAGAATAGGGACGGGACCTGTATCTCTGGGAGGGAGCTGTGAAGGAGGAAATGTTTCCACACACTAGGAATCCCCTTCATAGGTGGAGACATGTGTGGTGGTGGGGAAGCTTCAGAGCCATGGAGCAGAGTGCAGCCACAGGGTTGCAGAGGGCAAAGCAGAGAGATTCCTGCACAGAGGAGATTGGTGCTGACCAGCACTCACCAGCCCAAGAGGCTTCTCTGCTCACCCGCTGGGGTAGGTGGGGGCTGGGAGCTGAGGCTCAGACTTCTTTGGAGGTCAGATCCCAGGGAGAGGACTGGGGTTGGCTGCGTGAACACAGTCTGAAGGGGGATAGTGCACCACAGCTAGCCGGGAGGGAGTCCGGAAAAAAGTCTGGACCTGCCTAATAGGCAAGAGGCCATTGTTTCAGGGTGCATGAGAAGAGGGGATTCAGACCACTGGGTAAACGAGCTCCAGAGACAGGTGTGAGCAGCGGCTATCAGCACAGACCACAGAGACAGGCATGAGATGCTAAGGCTGCTGCTGCAGCCACCAAGAAGCCTGTGTGCAAGCACAGGTCACTCTCTACACCTCCCCTCCCAGGAGCCTGTGCAGCCTGCCACTTCCAGGATCCAGTGATCCAAGGACAACTTCCCTAGAGGGAACAGACAGCATGCCTCAGGCTGTTGCAACTTCAAGCTGGCCTCTGCTGCAGCAGTCTCTCTCTGCATTCCATATCTCTCCCTCCCCCAGCCCCCAGCCTGAGTGAGCCAGCACCCCCTAATCGGCTGCTAATTTAAATCTGTCCTGTCTGAGCAAAGCACAGATGCCCTCAGGCAACCTATACCCAGAGGCAGGGCCAAATCCAAAGCAGAACCCCAGGAGCAGTGCAACCAAAGAAGAGAAAGGGAAATTTCTCCCAGCAGCCTCAGGCCCAGTTGATTAAATCCCCAAAATCAACTTGATATACCCTGCATCTTGGAATACCTGAATACACAATGAAGCATCCCAAAATTGAGGTGGTGGACTTTGGAAGCAACAATATATATATATATATATTTTTCTTTTTCTCTTTTTGTGAATGTATATGTGTATGCTTCTTTGTGTGATTTTGTCTGTATAGCTTTGCTTTTACCATTAGGCTTAGGCTTCTGTCGGTTTTTTGTTTAGTATAGTTTTTAGCACTTGTTATCATTGGTGGATTTGTTTTTTGGTTTGGTTGCTCGCTTCTGTCTTTCTTCCCTTTTTTTCTTTCTTTATTACTTTTTAATTTTTAATAATTATTTTTTATTTTAATAAATTTACTTTATTTTTTTTTCTTTCTTTTTTCCTCCCTTTTCATCTGAGCTGTGTGACTGACCGGGTATTGGTGCTCAGGCTGGGTGTCAGGACACGTGCCTCTGAGGTGGGAGAGGCAAGTTCAGAACATTGGTCCACTACAGACCTCCTGGCTCCATGTAATATCAAATGGTGAAAGCTCTCCCAGAGATCTCCATCTCAATGCTAAGATCCAGCTCCACTCAATAACCAGCAAGCTACAGCAGTGGACACCATATGCCAAACAACTAGCAAGACAGGAACACAACCCCACCCATTAGAAGAGAGGCTGCATCAAATAATAATAAGGTCACAGACACCCCAAGACACACCACCAGACAGACAAGATCCAGCCTCCTTCACCAGAACACAGGCACCAGTCCTCTCCATCAGGAAGCCTACACAACCCACTGAAACAATCGTAGGTACTGGGGGCAGACTCCAAAAAGAACGGGAACTACGAACCTGCAGCCTGCAAAAAGGAGACCCCAAACACAGTAAGATAAGCAAAATGAGAAGACAGAGAAACAGACAGCAGATGAAGGAGCAAGGTAAAAACCCACCAGACCAAACAAATGAAGATGAAATAGGCAGTCTATCTGAAAAAGAATTCAGGGCAATGAAAGTAAACATGATCCAAATCTTGGAAATAGAATGGAGGAAATTCAAGAAATGTTTAACAAGGACCTAGGAGAACTAAAGAACAAGCAAAAAAAGATAACACAATAAATGAAATTAAAAATTCTCCAGAAGGAATCAATAGCAGAATAACAGGCAGAAGAGCAGATAAGTGACCTGAAAGACAGAATAGAGGAAATAACTACTGCAGAGCAGAATAAAGAAAAAAGAATGAAAAGAATTGAGGAAAGTCTTAGAGACTTCTGGGACAACGTTAAATGCAGGAACATCAGAATTATAGGGGTCCCAGAGGAAGAAGAGATAAAGAAAGGGACTGACAAAATATTTGAAGAGATTATAGTTAAAAACTTCCCTATTATGGGAAAGGAAATAGTCAATCAAGTCCAGGAAGTGCAGAGTCCCATAAAGAATAAATCCAAGGGGAAACACACCAAGACACATATGAAACAAACTATCAAAGATTAAGTAGAGAGAAAAAAATATTAAAAGCAGCAAGGGAAAAACAACAAACAACATACAAGGGAATCTCCATAAGGTCAACAGCTGATCTTTCAGCAGAAACTCTGCAAGCCAGAAGGGAGTGGCAGGACATATTTAAAGTGATGAAAAGTTAAAACCTACAACCAAGATTACCCAGCAAGGATCTCATTCAGATTCGATGGAGAAATTAAAACCTTTACAGACATGCAAAAGCTAAGACAATTCAGCACCACCAAAGCAGGTTTACAACAAATGCTAAAGGAACTTCTCTAGGCAGAAAATACAAGAGAAGGAAATGCCCTACAATAACAAACCCAAAACAATTAAGAAAATGGAAATAGGAACATACATATTGATAATTACCTTAAATATAAATGGATTAAATGCTAAAACCCAAAGACATAGACTTGCTGAATGGATACAAAAATAAGACCCATACATATGCAGTCTAAAGACACACACTTCAGACCTAGGGATACATACAGACTGAAAGTAAGGGGATGGAAAAAGATATTCCATGCAAATGGAAATCAAAAGAAAGTTGGAGTAGCAATTCTCATCAGACAAAATAGACTTCAAAATAAAGACTATTACAAGAGACAAAGAAGGACACTACATAATGATCAAGGGATCAATCCAAGGAGAAGATATAACAATTGTAAATATTTATGCACCCAAAATAGGAGGACCTCAATACATAAGGCAAATGCTGACAGCCATAAAAGGGGAAATTGACAGTAACACAATCATAGTAGGGGGCTCTAACACCCCACTTTCACCTATGGACAGATAATGCAAAATGAAAATAAAGAAAGAAGCACAAGCTTTAAATGATACATTAAACAAGATGGACTTAATTGATATTTATAGGACATTCCATTCAAAAACAACAGAATATGGGCATCCCTGGTGGCACAGTGGTTAAGAATCCGCCTGCCAATGCAGGGGACACGGGTGCGAGCCCTGGTCCAAGAAGATCCCACATGCTGTAGAGCAACTATGCCTGTGCACCACAACTACTGAGCCTCCACTCTAGAGCCAGCATGCCACCACTACTGAGCCCATGTGCCACAACTACTGAAGCCTATGTGCCTAATGTCCGTGCTCTGCAATAAGAGAAGCCACCACAATAAGAAGCCTGTGCATCACAATGAAGAGTAGCCCCCAGTAGCTGCAACAAGAGAAAGCCTGCACTCAGCAAGGAAGACCAAACGGAGCCAAAAAAAACAAAAACAAACAAACAAAAAAAACCAACAGAACACACTTACTTCTCAAGTGCTCATGGAACATTCTCCAGGACAGATCATATCTTGGGTCACAAATCAAGCCTTGGTAAATTTAAGAAAATTGAAATCATATCAAGTATCTTTTCTGGCCACAATGCTATGAGAATAGATAGCAATTACAGGAAAAAAAATCTGTAAAAAATACAGACACATGGAGGCTAAACAATATACTACTGAATAACAAAGAGATCACTGAAGAAATAAAAAAATACCTACAAACAAATGACAATGAAAATACAAAGACAGAAAGCCTATGGGATGTAGCAAAAGCAGTTCTAAGTGGGAAGTTTATAGCAATACAATCCTACCTCCAGAAACAAGAAACATCTCAAATAAACAACCTAATCTTACACCTAAAGCAAGTAGAGAGAGAAGAACAGAAAAACCCCAAAGTTAGCCGAAAGAAAGAAATCACAAAGATCAGAGCAGAAATAAATGAAAAAAAAAAATAAAGGAAACAATAGTAAAGATCAATAAAACTAAAAGCTGGTTCTTTGTGAAGACAGAGTTGATAAACCATTAGCCAGATTCATCAAGAAAAAAAGGGAGAAGACTCAAATCAATAGAACTAGAAATGAAAAAGGAGAAGTAACAACAGACACTGCAGAAATACAAAGGATCATGAGAGATTACTATAAGCAACTATATGCCAATAAAATGGACAACCCGGACGAAATGGACAAATTCTTAGAAATGCACAACCTTCTGAGACTGAACCAGGAAGAAATAGAAAATATGAACAGATCAATCACAAGCACTGAAATTGAAATTGTGATTAAAAATCTTCCAACAAACAAAAGCCCAGGGCCACATGGCTCCACAGGCGAATTCTATCAAACATTTAGAGAAGAGCTAACACCTATCCTTCTCAAACTCTTCCAAAATATAGCAGAGGGAGGAACACTCCCAAGCTCATTCTACGAGGCCACCATCACCCTAATACCAAAAGCAGAAAAAGATGTCACACACAAAGAAAACTGCAGGCCAATATCACTGATGAGTATAGATGCAAAAATCCTCAACAGAATACTAGCAACAACAGCACATTAAAAGGATCATATACTGTGATCAAGTGGGGTTTATCCCAGGATTGCAAGGATTCTTCAATATACGCAAATCAGTCAATGTGATATACCATATTAACAAAGAGAAGGATAAAAACTGTATGATTACCTCAATATGTTTGGAAAAAGCTTTTGACAAAATTCAACACCCATTTATGATAAAAACTCTCCAGAAAGGAGGCATAGAAGGAACTTACCTCAACATAATAAAGCCCATATATGACAAACCCACAGCCAACATCATTCTCAATGGTGAAAAACTAAAACCGTTTCCACTAAGATCAGGAAGAAGACAAGGTTGTCTACTCTCACCCTTATTATTCAACATAGTTTTGGAAGTTTTAGCCATGAAAATCAGAGAAGAAAAAGAAATAAAAGGAATCCAAATTGGAAAAGAAGAAGGAAAGCTGTCACTGTTTGCAGATGACATGATATTATTCATAGAAAATACTAAAGACTCTACCAGAAAACTACTAGAGCTAATCAATGAATTTGGTAAAGCAGCAGGATACAAAATAAATGCACACAAATCTCTTGCATTCCTTTACACTAATGATGAAAAATCTGAAAGAGGAATTAAGGAAACACTCCCATTTACCATTGCAAGAAAAAGAATAAAATCCCTAGAAATAAAACTACCTTATAGTTTTCTGTATGCAGAAAACTATAAGACACTGATGAAAGAAATTAAAGATGATACAAACAGATGGAGAGATATACCATGTCCCTCGATTGGAAGGATCAACACTGCGAAAATGACTATACAACCCAAAGCCATTTACAGATTCAATGCAATACCTATCAAATTACCAATGGCATTTTTCACAGAACTAGACCAAAAAATTTCACAATTTGTATGGAAACACAAAAGACCCTGAATAGCCAAAGCAATCTTGAGAATGAAAAATGGAGCTGGAGGAATCAGACTCCCAGACTTCAGACTATACTACAAAGCTACAGTAATCAAGACAGTATGGTACTGGCACAAATACAGAAATATAATGGAACATGATAGAAAGCCCAGAGATAAGTCCATGCACATATGGTCAGCTTATCCTTGATAAAGGAGGCAAGCATATACAATCGAGAAAAGACAGCCTCTTTAATAAGTGATGCTAAAAAAACTGGAGAGCTACATGTAAAAGAATGAAATTAGAACACTTCCTAACAGTATACACAAAAATAAACTCAAAATGGATTAAAGACCTAAATGTAAGGCCAGACAGTATAAAATTCATAGAGGAAAACAGAGGCAGAACATTCTATGATATAAATCACAGCAAGATCCTTTTTGGCCCACCTCCTAGAGAAATGGAAATAAAAACAAAAATAAACAAATGGGACCTAATGAAACTTAAAAGCTTTTGCACAGCAGAGGAAACCATAAACAAGATGAAAAGACAACACTCAGAATGGGAGAAAATATTTGCAAAACAGGCAACTGACAAAGTATTAATGTCCAAATTTACAAGCAGCTCATGCAGCTCAATATCAAAAAAAAAGACAACACAATCCCAAAATGGGTAGAAGACCTAAATAGCCATTTCTCCAGAGAAGATATACAGATTGCCAACAAACACATGAAAGGATGTTCAACATCACTAATCATCAGAGAAATGCCAATCAAAACTACAGTGAGGGGCTTCCCTGGTGGCACAGTGGTTGAGAGTCCACCTGCTGATGCAGGGGACACTGGGTCATGCCCCGGTCCGGGAAGATCCCACGTGCCGCAGAGCAGTTGGACCCGTGAGCCATGGTCGCTGAGCCTGTGCATCCAGAGCCTGTGCTCTGCAACAGGAGAGTCCACAACAGTGAGAGGCCCGTGTACTGCAAAAAAACCCCACCAAAAACCAAAAACTACAATGAGGTATCCCCTCACACCAGTCAGAATGGCCATCATCAAAAAATCCACAAAAAGTAAACATTGGAGCATGTGTGGAGAAAAGGGAAGTCTCTTGCACTGTTGGTGGGAATGTAAATTGATACAGCCACTATGGAGATCAGTATGGAGATTCCTTGAAAAACTAAAAATAGAACTACCATACAAGCCAGGAATCCCACTACTGGGCATATACCCTGAGAAAACCATAATTCAAAAACAGTCATGTACCAAAATATTCACTGCAGCTCTACTTACAATAGCCAGGACATGGAAGCAACCTAAGTGTCCATCGACAGATGAATGGATAAAGAAGATGTGGCACATATATACAATGGAATATTACTCTGCCATAAAAGGAAACGAAACTGAGTTATTTGTAGTGAGGTGGATGGACCTCGGGTCTGTCATACGGACTGAAGTAAGTCAGAAAGAGAAAAACAGATTCTGTAGGTAACACATATATATGGAATGTAAAATTTTTTAAAAAGTCATGAAGAACCTAGGAGCAGGACAGGAATAATGACACAGACGTAGAGAATGGACTTGAGGACATGGGGAGGGGGAATGGTAACCTAGGATGAAGTGAGAGAGTGGCATGGGCTTATTTATAGTACCAAATGTAAAACAGATAGCTTGTGGGAAGCAGCCGTATAGCACAGGGAGATCTGCTCAGTGTTTTGTGACCACCTAGAGGGATGGGATAGGGAGGGTGGGAGAGAGACGCAAGAGGGAGGAGATATGGTGATATATGTATATGTATAGCTGATTCACTCTGTTATAAAGCAGAAACTAATACACCATTGTAAAGCAATTATACTCCAATAAAGATTAAAAAAAAAAAAAGAATAGCTTTCACACTCATAGGAATTAGTTTCTACTCTTTTACGTTGCATATCTCTCATGCACCATCAACTAATATTTACAGCTCTGTGGACAGGAAAGAGAGACCAATACCAACTGTTGTCACATTTTGCCAATTCAACCAGAGTAATTGACATCTTTGCATGCACTATGCACTTCAGCTGACAAAGCAAGAGGTTTTCAGCTTACTGAGTTAGTTTGTGAAGTAGATTTGACCTGAAGAAAAATGCACTTGATAATGCAAATGGTACCTGCCTATATAATAAGGTGCACCTGTTTTGTCCTTAAGTAAAAAATATTAAGTAGAATTAAACTTTTTTCAGCAGTGACTTGTGATCATCAAGAACCTCAGTATCTGTGGCAGGGTTACCTAATTAGATGGTTATCACGCTAACTCCTTTTCCTCCCAGGCATACAACCAGACTACATTTCCCAAACTCCCTTGCAATAGGTTGGCCTATGACTGACTTGTTAGCCAAAGTAATATATGCTATTTTCAGAATTGCCCTAAAACACCTCCTGTGAAATCTGCTGTGCTTGCCTTTCCCTCATTTGTGGCCAGATGCAGAAGATCCAGCCAAGGATTCCAAGGTTCTAGGGGATCACAGAGCTGCTAGAGGGTTGAAGTCTGGGTCCTTGAGCCACTTCTCAAAGGAGAGCCACCCAATCAGAAATACCTTCTTTGACTTGTACAAATAAGAAATAAATAAGCTTGGCACTGTGTTAAATCATTTGTTATGGAGTTTGGTTACGTGGGGTTGTGTTCTGTTGCATCACACAAAGGTTTTTGAAAGGTTAAGATGCGCTTATTAATTAACCTCCAAACTATTATGCTTTCTAATTTCCTGTTTCACACACACACACACACACACACACACACACACACGCCCACACACACACATATGTAGTCAGGCTGTCCCCTTGCTTTATGGAACTGTATCAATGTAAGAACCTTTAGCAGACCCCACTGTGAATTGATCCACCATCCTGTAGGAAATCAGTGAATCAGACTTCTTAAGAACTTAAGACGTTTCATGTTAAGAAAATAGTATATAGGCTCTGAGAGAGGAATTATCATAGAAGTAATACATTTTGCAGGTAGACTAATATTACAGTTAATCTTCCTGTCAGCCTCGTTTCATACTTGTAGTCTCTCAGCTATATTCTGACTAGTTATCACCACTTGGATGATTTTTATATAAAGTGAGCTGTTATTTTGAAAAATCTATATGCCTATTTTCCTCATGTCTTCCTGTATTCCTCCCATAATGTGTAATGATATATTATAAGGAGATATTTCAAATAAACTACAATTATATCTTAACCACCACATACCGAATATTGATTTAAGATATTATAATATCAAATTCAAAGATATACTTCAAATTATCTTTAATTCTCCCAAAGTATCTTCTGCTTAGTTGTAGACCAGTCACAAAACTGCATTTATCACATATTATGTGAACAATCAAATTTATTTAGCCATCAGTTCTCCTACATTTTTAATTTTGGAAACAAATATTTAACTTGCTCATTACATTTACAAGATAAAACATTTAATTAATTTTCTGAACTGCAGTATAATAATTTTCTACAAAATTTAATATTTGATGAAAGAAAACCCTCAGAATGGGAGAAAATATTTGCAAATGAATCCTGACAAAGGATTAATTTCTAAAATATACAAGCAGCTCATACAGCTCAATATCAAAAAAAAAAAAAAATCCAATCAAAAATGGGCAGAAGACCTAAATAGACATTTCTGCAAAGTATACAGATGGCCAACAAACACATGAAAGGATGCTCAACTCACTAATCATTAGAGAAATGCAAATCAATACTACAATGAGGTATCACCTCACACCAGTTAGAATGGCCATCACCAAAAATCTACAAATAATAAATGCTGGAGAAGGTGTGGAGAAAAGGGAACCCTCTTGCACTGTTGGTGGGAATGTAAATGGATACAGCCACTATGGAGAACAGTATGGAGGTTCCTTAAAAAAACTAAAAATAGAACTACCATACAACCCAGCAATCCCACTACTGCACATATACCCTGAGGAAACCATAATTCAAAAGTAGTCATGTACCACAATGTTCATTGCAGCTCTATTTATGATAGCCTGGACATGGAAGCAACCTAAGTGTCCACTGACAGATGAATGGATAAAGAAGATGTGGCACATACATACAATGGAATATTACTCAGCCATAAAAAGAAATGAAATTGAGTTATTTTTAGTGGGGTGAATGGACCTAGAGTCTGTCATACAGAGTGAAGTAAGTCAGAAAGAGAAAAACAAATACAATATGCTAACACATATATATGGAATCTAAAAAAAAAAAGGTTATGAAGAACGTAGGGGCAGGACAGGAATAAAGACACAGATGTTGAGAATGGACTTGAGGACACAGGGAGGGGGAAGGGTAAGCTGGGACCAAGTGAGAGAGTGGCAAGGACATATATGCACCACCAAATGTAAATTAGATAGCTAGTGGGAAGAAGCCACATAGCACAGGGAGATCAGATTGGTGCTTTGTGACCACCTAGAGGGGCGGGATAGGGAGGGTAGGAGGGAGACAAGAGGGGAGAGATATGGGGATATATGTATAGCTGATTCACTTTGTTATAAAGCAGAAACTAACACACCTTTGTAAAGCAATTATACTCCAATAACGATGTTTAAAAAATGATAATAATAAAGTAATGGGATGAGATATGAAATTATTTTTAAAAAGAGAGCTGGCCAACAGGCTGAAACATAATGGTAAAATAAGGGCACCCAAAGAAGCTATTGGCATTAATTGACAAGCCATGGAGCAAGGGTATAAAAAATAAACAAAAACAAGCTTCACTTACATTGTACTTTTATCCATAGGCCTAGCAGTACTAGCAATAGAGGTAGTACAGAGTATTTCCATGAAAGTTAGTACTTAGGACCAAAATGTGGATTTCATTCACTTGTGCAACATATCTACTGATTATATACTATGAACCAGGTACTATGCTGCATACTGAAAGTATAGCAAAGAAGAAAGCAGAGCATTCCTGCAATTTTGGAATTTATAATATAGTGAGGAGAGGCTGACAATAAAAACCACTCAATATAATATGAAGTAGTGTAAATGTTCTGGAAAAATAAAATGCAGGGTAAGGGAGCAGATGAGCTGAGCGTACATTTTTTTTCAATAGGGCGCTAAGGGAAGATCTCTAATGAGGCGACATGAAAGCAGAACTGAATGAAGTCAGAGAGCAAACCATGCGGCCATCTTCTGGAAGAGCATTTCAGGTAGAAAACATAGCAAGTGAGGTGGCCCTCGAGCCAAAGAGTGTCCTTGACAAGTTCAAGGAGATGCAAGGAAGCCAGTGTGGCTAAAGGAGAGTGAGTGATTGAGAGTGGTGAGAACTGAGTTCAGAGAGAAGCCAGGGTCGGGTCACATAGGATCTTGAATCCTATGATAAGGACCTCTCCTCCAAAGAGTTATGGAATAACACTGGAGGTTTTTGGTCTCATTTTACATTTGTAAAACATCACTTTGGTTGCTGTCTGGAGAACAGATTACAGGGATCTAAAAGTGGAAGCAGCAGTGTATACAGGAGTCACTGCAGTAGAATGAAAAATGGACAGACTTGGCAGTTTGGACTTGGGTGGTAACAGTGATGATTGTGGTAGATGTGGTGCAGCATAAAGTCTAATCCTGGTTCTCTGTCTTTCCATCATATAACCTTGCCTCTTACCTCTTCCCTGCCTAGATAAGCTTTCTAAGAACAGATAACACAACAGATAAGATAAATGTTTGATTCCTCACACTACCTTGTCTGCTCAGACAAGAATAAGATAAATGGATAGATGGATGGATAAAAGAATGTAAAGGTTGTATCCAGTTCTTTCGCCATCTCTATTCCTTCATTTTCTCCTCAGTTTTGCTGAGAATAGACCGGGTCATCAATCAAACTGATAGAGGACATGTTTAACATTGGACATGGTCTAAAAGTTTGCTGGTGTACAGCTTCCCATGGGGAAAAGCCACTGCTGTGTCTTAAAAGACCTAATTTTCTTCATGAAAATAAAAAGCCCTGTGTATATCAATAATTTTTTTTATTAAAAATTGTCAATAAAATATAAACAATTTTATCCCACATACATAGCTCATAAAAAACACTCATAAATAATCAGTTTCATGTATTTCTCAGGTTATAACTTATATATTGCAAAATCATTGCTTGTAGCTTTTTCTTAAAAGACTTAAATCTTTATGGGTTTCATTTCTTTTAGTTTCCTGTACATTTTCTCATTACTTATTTAAATGTAACCTGTAGTTGAGATTCTTTTTTAGGATAAAATTGATTTCTATCAATTATTTACAACTTATTAAAAAATAGTAGGGATTTATCTTTGTGGTAGATTTCAACTAAGTCATTTTCTCTTAGCTTTCTGAGTTGCAATCATTTGTTTATTACTTATACAGGAAATGGAACTAATAGATAAGTCATGAACTGTTTAAAAATGCTTCACTTAATTTATATTTTAGCCACAAGTGATTAAAATATCCTAAATACTTGATTACTTTTAATTTTATTATTGGTGGTAATGGTTATTTTTTCAACTTTATTGATAATTTCTTTGGGAATTCTCATTTTAAAAAAAGACAATGGCCTTAAACATGTGAAAAATGCATAACTTCGTTCATATTTAAAGAAATGAAAATTTAATGAGATGGTACTTATCAGATTGCTAAAGTAGAAACTAGTATTCTGCTTTTTAGGGAAAAATTAGCAATATATTTCAAAATTTTAAATGTACATATATTTTGGCAATTCCACTTCTAAAATTTCCTGTCTAAATATACTTGCACATGTAAACAAAAAATATATGTACAGTTATTTATATTAGCAAAATATTAAAAATAGTCTAAATATTTATTGATATAAGAAGAATTATGTTTTATACAACCATTCTATTGAAAACAATATAAATGTAATAGAGAATGAGGTAGGTCTAAACGTATTTACACAGTACAAACTTCAAGTTATATTGTTAAGTAAACCAGCAAGGTGAAGAAGAGTATGGATAATATATTGCCACTTATGTAGAAAAGAAAAAAGATATGTGCATACATACATGTGTATGCTTAGAATATTTCTGGAAATACACAAGAAACTGAAAACAGTGTTAATTTGTCAGGTAACAAAGAGAAACTTTTCACAGAATATCTTTTGTACTGTTTTAACCATGTACCTGTATTTTCAAAAACCAGTAACATTTAAAGAATACAACTAGAAAAAGTAAAGAGCAAAATAGACAATTTTGGAAAATAAATCAGTACTTGAAGCCTAGCTTAATAAAATCCTCTAGAATGCAGGGATAATTCTTAGAGAAGAAAATTAGAGAATAAATGATTGATACAATAGTCAGAGAGACTTCTATGACTAGAGAGGAGAGATCCAACATAAGGAGGAAAAAAAAGTCAAACAAATGGAACAGAATCAATAATAAGATGCATAATTAAAGAGAACAATCTTTTAGTGGGAGAGAGAAGAAAGTAAGTATGAAGTTAAGAAATTCTCTACTAGTGAAGAGTTACTCACATCTAGGTACTAATGAATAGACACATCTGCAAAAATGTTTGAAAGGCAAAATAAAGGGAAAAAACCTTTTAGGCTTATAAACAGAAAAGCAAGTATATAAAATTATTTAAAGCAGGCTGACCTGTGATCCTTCCATTCCCTAGAGGCTATGGGATAACTAAACAACATCTACAGAGTCATGAGAGGAAAATTTGCAGTGGACCAAAGAATTTTATATACTGATTTGTTTTTGACATGAAGGCAAAGTACATACAGCTGAACTGGCTCTACTAATCAACATGCAAAGATATGGAGGGATTGGTTCCTTCTTTCATAAAGCAAGTAGATAAACCATAAAAGTGATACATCTTATCATGAATCATTTTTCATTACAAAAATAAATCTATTTACTGGACACAAGGAGTTCTTTTGTTCTAGCCTCTCTCCCCCTCAGGCCAGACTTGTACCAGATTCAGAAGTCTAATTAAATAGGAATTACAATTTGTATTAAAGGATAAAACAGCCACCATCTATGCCAAGAAAAATGACTGAATGAAAAGATCCAAAAGGTTATTATGGGTACCTCTGGATAACTCTTCTCCCCTATGTACTTGTATTTAAATAAGAATGATTTTTCATGTTTATTCTGGAAATGAAGATACATATTCACTGAAAAAAATTCAAACAATACAGAAAAGTTCAGAGAAAAATACCAATTACCATAAAACTCATGATTCACAGATATGTTGTTAAACTATGCCTGATTACCCTTCAGGATAACTCTGTATGAATTTATGTATCTAAAATATATGTGTGCATACAGTTTGTATAAATGCTTTATGTTCTATAACCCACTCGGTTCACTCAACAGTTTTCCATGCCAATAAAACTAATTTCATCATTTAATATGGTTTTTAAAAACTATGCTTTGTGTATTCTTGGGCATACACTTCTACATACTTCTGTTATATTCTCCAGATCTGTCTGAGCTTAGAGAATAAAAGATCTTTCTATTATTCTATTTCTATCATACGACTTCGTCAAGGGGGTTGATACACAAAAACTGAGTTTCAGATGGACTGTAGATCTAAAATAGAAAGGTAAACAATAAAGCTTTGAGAAGAAAACATAAGAGATTATCTTCATAATCTTGGGTAGGTAAAGATTAATTAAAGAGGACAAAAACAGTACTACTAATACAGGAGGTTATTGATAAATTGAACTGTTTAAATTTAGATCCTCTTTTTTTCAAAAGAAATCATTAAATGACATGTTAAAATGGCCATACTACCCAAAGCAATCTACAGGTTTAATACAATCCCTATCAAAATACCATGATATTTTTCACAGAACTAGAACAAATAATCCTTAATTCATATGAAACCACAAAAGACTCTGAATAGTCAAAGCAATCTTGAGAAAAAAAGAACAAAGCTGGAGGTATCACACTTTCAGACTTCAGAAGATACTACAAAACTACAGTAATCTAAACAGCCTGGTACTGGCACAAAAACAGACACACAGATCAGTGGAACAGGATACAAAGCCCATAAATAAGCTTACACACCTATGGTCAATTAATCTACAACAAAGGAGGCAAGAATATATTATAGAGAAAGGACAGTCTCTTTAACAAGTGGTGCTGGGAAAACTGAACAGCTACATGTAAAACAGTGAGATTAGAACATTTCCTCACACCATAAAGAAAAATAAACTCAAAATGGATTTAAAAAATAAAAATAAGCAAAAGGCAAACAAACAAAAATAAAGAAAATAAGTAGAATATTTCTATAAAAAGAAGATGAGAAACCATAAAGCTCCTAGAAGAGAACAGAGGCAGAACACACTTTGACATAAATTGTAGCAATATTTTATTGGCTCTGTCTTCTAAGGCAAAAGAAATAAAAGCAAAGATACATAAATGGGACCTAAGTAAACTTAAAGCTTTTGCACAGCAAGAGGAACCACTGACAAAAGTGAAAAAAAATCTACTGAATGGGAGAAAATATTTGCTAATGATATGACTAACAAGGGGTTGATATACAAAATATATAAAAAGCTCATACAACTCAACATCAAAACAAAACAGCAACAACAAAAAAACACCAAACAACACAATCAAAAAATGGGTAGAAGACCTGAATAGACATTTTTCAAAGGAGACACACAGACAGCCAACAGACACATGAAAAGCTGCTCAACTATGCTAATTATTATAGAAATGCAAATAAAAACAAGGTATCACGTCACAGCTGTCAGAATGGCTATCATCAAAAAGTCTACAAATAAAAACTGTCAGTGAGAGGGCTTCCCTGGTGGCGCAGTGGTTGAGAATCCGCCTGCCGATGCAGGAGACACGGGTTCGTGCCCTGGTCCGGGAAGATCCCACATGCCGCGGAGCGGCTGGGCCCGTGAGCCATGGCCGCTAGGCCTGTGCGTCCGGAGCCTGTGCTCCGCAACGGGAGAGGCCACAGCAGTGAGAGGCCCGCATACCGCAAAAAAAAAAAAAAAAAAAAAAAAAAAAGTCAGTGAGGATGTTGAGAAAAGGGAACCCTTGAACACTGTTGGTGGGAATGTAAGTTAGTGTAGCCACTATGGAAAACAGTATGAAGGTTCCTCAAAAAACTAAAACTAGAACTACCATATGATCCAGCAATCCCACTCCTGGGCATATATTCAGAAAAGATGAAAACTCTAATTCAGAAAGATACATGCACCCCATGTTCTTAGTAGTATTTTTACAATAGCCAAGACATAGAAGCAACCCAAGTGCCCATCAACAGACACACAGATAAAGAGGATGTGGTATATATATACAATATAATATTTCTCAGCTATAAAAAGAATAGAATTCTGCTATTCTCAGCAACATAGATGAACTAGAAAATACTATGCTTAGTAAAATAAGTCACATACACGTGGAATCTAAAAAAATAATACAAGTGAATGCATATGCAAAACAGAAAAAGACTCACAAATTTAGAAAACAAACTAGTGGTTACCCAAAGGAAGAGGGAAAGGGGGAGAGGCATATTAGAAGTATGGGATTAAGAGATACAAACTACTATAAAATAGGTAAGCAACAGGATATATTGTATAGCACAGGGAATTATAGCCATTATCTTGTAATAACTTTTAATGAAGTATAATCTGTGAAAATACTGAATTGCTAAGCTGTACACCTGAAACTAATATAATATTGTAAATCAATGATACATCAATAAAGACATTATTAAGAGAGTAAAAAAGCCAAGTCATAGACTGAGAAAATATTTGCAATACAAATATCCAACAAAAGGCTAATATCTACAATATATTAAGAGCTTAAAATTTTAAAAAAAATGTCAGAGAGCTCAATTAAAAAAATGGACAAAAGATTGAAAAGATAGCTCACAAAAGAAATAGCCAAATGGCCGAAAACCTTATGAAAAAGTACTTCACTTTCTTAGTCATCGGGAAAGCAGAAATTAAACTACAATTTTAATTATCATTACACACCTATCAAAATGGCTAGAACGAAAAAGACAGGCAATAGCAAGTTGGTGGAGATGTGGAGCAATTGGAACTTGTATACACTGTTGATGGGCAAGGTAACTGGCATAACCACTTTGGAAAACTAGCTTGTAATATCTACTAAACTGAACATATGCATCTCTGACTTAGTAAGTCCACTCCTTGGGTATGTCCATGATAGATATGTGTACATATATATCCACTGAAACGTGTATAAGAACATTCATAGCACTACTTTAATAGCCTAAAATTGGAAACTACCCAAATATACCTCAATAGTAAAATGAATAAATAAACAGTGGCATATTTGTATATTGGAACATAATACTGTAATGAGAATGAACAGACTATGTGGGTAATATCTCAAAAAAATAACGTTCAATGAAAGAAACCCAGCACAAAATAGAATGTATTCTATGGTTTGATGTAAATGAAGCTCCACAAGAGGCAAAAGTATTATATCGTGTTAGAAGTCAAAATAGTGAGTAACTTGGGCTTCCCTGGTGGCAAAGGGGTTGAGAGTCTGCCTGCCGATGCAGAAGACACGGATTCAAGCCCTGGTACGGGAAGATCCCACATGCCATGGAGCGGCTGGGCCCGTGAGCCATGGCTGCTGAGCCTGTGCGTCCGGAGCCTGTGCTCCACAATGGGAGAGGCCACAACAGTGAGAGGCCCGCATACCGCAAAAAAAAAAAAAAAAAAAAAAAAAAAGAAGTTATCACGTGCTAGTATTAGTCCATGCTGACCTCTCACTCAGCTCGGGAGTCATACTAATGATTCCTTGTATTTTCTTATTAACTCTTACTCTAATCAAGCTATAATGTTGAGAATCCCCCTAGACGCGGCCTAGGACCCCGCGTCTACTTTCAGAGCCGCCCTAGGGCTGCAGGCGAGGGCCCAGGTGGCGCAGACGATGAGTGACCAGTGAGGCACCAAGGGACGGTCACAGTCAAGTACAACTGCAAGGAGCTATGGAAGCACCTCAACCTGGAGGAGTGGATCCTGGAGCAGCTCACTCACCTCTATGACTGCCAGGAAGAGGAGATGCTGGAGCTGGAAATTGATGTGGATGAACTCCTGGAAATGGAGAGTGATGACACCCAAGCTGCCAGGGTCAAGGAGCTGCTGGTTGACTGTTACAAACCCACTGAGGCCTTCATCTCTGGCCTGCTGAGCAAGATCCGAGGCATGCAGAAGCTGAGCACACCCCAGAAGAAGTAAGGGTCCTCAACCCAGGTGAACGATGGCTCCCACAGGACAATTACTGACCCCCAACCTCGTGGCAACAGCAATACCAGGGGAGCCCTGTGGCCATGCCTGGTGCCATGAGCAGGGCTCCCCATGCCCCTGGCTCAGGGGCCTCTTCCCTGCCTGCTCAGTTTTCCATTTGGGGGGTTTTATTATTATTAAACTGATGGGACTTTTTGTGCTTTTATATTGACTGTGGCGCAGGCCCTTTAACAGAGCTAGGATATGCCTTTGGTGCAGTTAAAAAAAAATTCTACTGTATATATAGCAAATCAGCTTCCATCATCCTTGGAGCTAGACAATAAATGAAAATTTTGGTGAAGCATGTTATTAGAGAAGTTTTAAGATATAGAGAAAATCAATGTGTGAAGACCTCTGAAATTGTTTATCCTTTAAAAGCACTCCATTTGTGAGTCCTTAATACCTTTTCATCAGTCAGGAAAACAGTGAATAAAGTTGCATTTCTCTTAGTGTTAACATTAATTTAACTCTCATTATCTACCAAAAAATCCAACAAATTTATCTGAAGCAGTACTGCCTATATACGTGTGGGGTTGCTGTTGAGAACCTAAGCTATTCAAATGAAGTCAAGTAAAAGGCTTTTAAACTTAAGATCTGTCTTTTTCCTTGTGCTAACTACAGCCATTATAAAGTTTAAAAAATATTTAACTCATATACATTTTGGTCCTTTGGAAGAATCAATTAAATCCAAATAAACAATATATCAATCTGATGCTTTATGTACACAGTCAATTGATTACTAAATATACACTAATTTTAATGTTTATTTTTAAGAATGGGAAGATTTATTAATACTTCACTAAAATATCAATATAAAATAATTGGACCTGCCTCTGCAGCAGACCCTCCAACACTAACACAGAATAGGCCTTTGTTTCCCCTGGCTGCTTTCACTAAAGCATGACCCACAGGAGTCTCCTCTGAATATCCAGAGGATATTCAGCCTCATCCACCAGAGGGCAGACAGCAGAAGTAAAAAGAACTACAATCCTGCAGCCTGTGGAAAGAAAACCACGTTCACAGAAAGATAGACAAAATGAAAAGGCAGAGGACTATGTACCAGATGAAGGGGCAAGATAAAACTCCAGGAAAACAACTAAATGAAGTGGAGATAGGCAACCTTCCAGAAAGAGAATTCAGAATAATGATAGTGCAGATGATCCAGGACCTTGGAAAAAAAAAATGGAGGCAAAGATCAAGAAGCTGCAACAAATGTTTAAAAAAGACCTAGAAGAATTAAAGAACAAACAAACAGAGATGAACAACAGAATAACTGAAATGTAGAACACACTAGAAAGAATCAATAGCAGAATAACTGAGGCAGAAGAATGGATAAGTGACCTGGAAGACAGAATGGTGGAGATCACTATCACAGAACAGAATAAAGAAAAAAGAATGTAAAGAAATGAAGACACCCTAAGAGACCCCTGGGACAACATTAAACGAACAAACATTTGCATCAAAGGGGTCCCAGAAGGAGAAGAGAGAAAGGACCTGATAAAATATTTGAAGAGATTATAGTCGAAAACTTCCCTAACATGGGAAAGTAAATAGCAACCCAAGTCAGGGAAGGGTAGAGTCCCAGGCACGATAAACCCAAGGAGAAAAATGCCGAGACACACAGTAATCAAATTGACAAGAATTAAAGACAAAGTAAAATAATTAAAAGCTAAAAGGGAACAACAACAAACAACATACAAGGGAACTCCCATAAGTTAACAGCTGATTTCTCAGCAGAAACTCTACAAGCCAGAAGGGAGTTGCACGATATACTTAAAGTGATGAAAGGTAAGAATCTACAACCAAGATTACTCTACCCAGCAAGGATCTCATTCAGATTCAATGGAGAAGTCAAAAGCTTTACATACAAGCAAAGCTAAGAGATTTCAGCACCACCAAACCAGCTCTAAAACAAATGCTAAAGGAACTTCTTTAAATGGGAAACACAAGAGAACAAAAGGACCTACAAAAACAAACCCGAAACAATTAAGAAAATGGCAATAGGAACATACATATCAATAATTAACTTAAATGTGAATGGTCTAAATGCTCCAACCAAAAGACACAGGCTTGCTAAATGGATACAAAAATAAGACCCATACATATCCTGTCTACAAGAGACCCACTTCAGACCTATGGACACATACAGACTGAAAGTGAGGGGATGGCAAAAAATACTCCATGCAAACGGCAAGCAAAAGTAAGCTGGAAGAGCAATACTCATTATCAGATAAAATAGACCTTAAAATAAAGAATGTTACAAGAGACAAGGAAGAACACTTCATAATGATTAGGCGATTAATCCATAAAGAAGATACAATAATTATAAATATATATGCACCCAACATAGGAGCAGCTCAATACATAATGCAACTGCTAACAGCTAAAACAGAGGAAATCGACAGTAACACAATAATGGTGGGGGACTTTAACACCTCACTTACACCAATGGACAGATCATTCAGACAGAAAATTAACAAGGAAACACAAGCTTTAAATGACACAATAGACCAGATAGATTTAATTGATATTTATATGACATTCCATCCGAAAACAGCAGATTACACTTTCTTCTCAAGTGTACATGGAACAATCTCCAGGACAGATCACATCTTGGGTCACAAATCAAGCCTCAGTAAATTTAAGAAAATTGAAATCATATCAAGAATCTTTTCTGACCACAACACTATGAGATTAGAAATATATTACAGGGAAAAGAAAACGTGAAAAACATAAACACATACAGCCTAAACAATATGTTATTAAATAACTAAGAGATCACTGAAGAAATCAAAGAGGAAATCAAAAAATACCTAGAAACAAATGACAATGAAAACATGATGATCCAAAACCTATGGGATGCAACAAAAGTAGTTCTAAGAGAAAGTTTATAGCAATACAATCCTACCTCAAGAAACAAAAAATATCTCAAATAAGCAATCTAACTTTATACCTAAAGGAGCTATAGAAAGAAGAACAAACAAAACGCTAAGTTAGTAGAAGGAAAGAAATCATAAAGATCAGAGAAGAAATAAATGAAATAGAAACAAAGAAAACAATAGCAAAGATCAATAAAATTAAAAGTTGCTTCTTTGAGAACATAAACAAAATTGATAAACGTTTAGCCAGACTCATCAAGAAAAAGAGGCAGAGGACTCAAATCAATAAAATTAGGAATGAAAAAGGAGAAGTTGCAATGGACACTGCAGAAAAAAGCATCATAAGAGACTACTACAAACAACTCTATGCCAATAAAATGGACAACCTGGAAGAAATGGAGAAATTCTTAAAAAGGTATAACCTTCCAAGACCGCACCAGGAAGAAATAGAAAATATGAACAGATCAATCACAAGTAATGAAATTGAAACTGTGATTAAAAATCTTCCAAAAAACAAAAGTCCAGGACCAGATGGCTTCACAGGTGAATTCTATCAAACATTTAGAGAAGAGCTAACACCCATCCTTCTCAAACTTTTCCAAAAACTTTCAGAGGAAGGAACACTCCCAAATTCTTTCTATGAGGCCACCAGACACCAAAACCAGACAAAGATAATACAAAAAAAGAAAATTACAGACCACTATCTCTGGTAAATATAGATGCAAAAATCCTCAACAAAATACAGCAAACAGCATCTAACAAACATTAAAAGGATCATACACCATGATCAAGTGGGATATATCCAAGGGATGCAAGGATTCTTCAGTATACACAAATAGATCAATATGATAAGCCATATTAACAAACTGAAGAATAAATCCATATGATCATCTCAATAGATGCAGAAATGACTTTTGACAAAATTCAACACCCATTTATGATGAAAACTCTCCAGAAAGTGGGCATAGAGGGAATCTACCTAAAATAATAAAGTCCATATACAAGAAACCCACAGCAAACATCTTTCTCAATGGTGAAAAACTGAAAGCATTCCTCTAAGATCAGGAACAAGACAAGGATGTCCACTCTCACCACTATTACTCAACATAGTTTTGGAAGTCCTAGCCACAGCAATCAGAGAAGAAAAAGAAATAAAAGGAATCCAAATCGGAAAAGAAGAAGTAAAGCTGTCACTGTTTGCAGATGACATGATACTATACATAGAGAATACTAAGGATGCTACCAGAAAACTACGAGAACTAATCAATGAATTTGGTAAAGTAGCAGGATACAAAATTAATGCACAGAACTCTCCTGTATTCCTACACACTAATGATGAAAAATCTGACAGAGAAATTAAGGAAACACTCCCCTTTACCATTGCAACAAAAAGAATAAAATACCTAGGAATAAACCTACCTAAGGAGACAAAAGACCTGTATGCAGAAAACTATAAGACACTGATGAAAGAAATTAAAGATAATATGAACAGATGGAGTGATATACCACGTTCTTGGATTGGAAGAATCAACATTGTGAAAATGACTGTATTACCCAAAGCAATCTACAGATTCAATGCAATCCCTATCAAATGACCAATGACATTTTTCACAGAACTAGATTAAAAAATTTCACAATTTGTATGGAAACACAAAAGAGCCCGAATAGCAAAAGCAATCTTGAGAAAGAAAAACCGAGCTGGAGGAATCAGGCTCCCAGTCCAGTCTATACTACAAAGCTACAGTACTCAAGACAGTATGGTACTGGCACAAAAACAGAAATATAGATCAATGGAACAGGCTAGAAAGCCAGAGATAAACCCACACACATATGGTCACCTTATCTTTGATAAAGGAGGCAAGAATATACAATGGAGAAAAGACAGCCTCTTCAATAAGTGGTACTGGGAAAACTGGACAGCTACATATAAAAGAGTGAAATTAGAACACTCCCTAATACCACACACAAAAATAAACTCAAAGTGGATTAAACACCTAAGTGTAAGGCCAGACACTATAAAACTCTTAGAGGAAAACTTAAATCACTGCAAGACCCACTTCCTAGAGAAATGGAAATAAAAACAAAAATAAACAACTGGGACCTAATGAAACTTAAAAGTTTTGTACAGCAAAAGAAACTATAAACAAGACGAAAAGACAACCTTCAGAATGGGAGAAACTATTTGCAAACGAATCAACGGACAAAGGATTAATCTCTGAAATATATAAACAGCTCATGCAGCTTAATATTAAAAAAAAACAACACAATCAGAAAATGGGCAGAAGACCTAAATGGACATTTCTCCAATGAAGACATACAAATGGCCAAGAGGTGCATGAAATACAAGTCAAAACTACAATGATGTATCACCTCACACCAGTTAGAATTGGCATGATTAGAAAAATCTACAACAACAAATGCTGGAGAGGGTGTGGAGAAAAGGGAACCCTCCTGCACTGTTGGTGGGAATGTAAATTGATACAACCACTATGGAGAACAGTGTGGAGGTTCCTTAAAAAACTAAAAATAGAACTACCATTTGACCCAGCAATCCCATTGATGGGCATATACCCAGAGAAAACCATAATTCAAAAAGACACATTCACCACAATGTTCATTCCAGCACTATTTACAATAGTCAGGTCATGGAAGCTACCTAAATGCTCATCGACAGACGAATGGATAAAGATGTGGTACGCATATACAATGGAATATTACTTAGCCACAAAAAGGAATGAAATTGGGTCATTTGTAGAGATGTGGATGGAGCTAGAGACTGTCACACGAAGTGAAGTCAGAGAGAGAAAAACAAATTTCCAAATACCGTATATTAAAGCATACATGTGGAATCTAGAAAAATGGTATAGATGAACCAGTTTGCAAGGCAGAAATAGAGACACAGATGCAGAGAATAGATGTATGGACAGCAAGGGGGGAAAGCCAGGGTGGGGGGGTTGTAGTGGGATGAATTGGGAGATTGGGATTGACATATATACACTAATATGCATAAAACAGATAACTAATAAAAAAAAATTTGGAAAGCACTTGCAAGGCAGTTTATATCTCAGAGGGAATTTCTCTATTCCAGGAAGATTTCTTTCAAGTAGCTAATAAAAGGTGAACACAGCAGAAAAATGGTCAAACTCATGAATGGAAAAGGAAATACAAATGACTAGACAGGAAAAGATGATCAACTGTACTCGTTGTTAGAAAAGGAAAATCCAATCCCAAGATAATTTCATCCAGAAGATTGATAACAATTAAGCATATTGATAATACCTGGTATTGGCAAGATATGGAGAAGCAGACACTTTCAAAACCATTAACAGAAATCTTTAATGATGCAACCTTACTGGAAATTACTATCAATACTGGATTTACATTTCTTAGCCCACTGCTTTTTTCTCTTCGCAATCACTACTGTCTTCATTTTTTGTGACCTTGATAACTATGTAGATGACCTAGTTAGTGTCTTGGTTCTCAGCTCTGAGCTCCACTCTCCCTTGTGTTTGTTCTCCCTCCCACAACAGCCATCCCTTTCTATGGTCTGACCTTAGATCATGTGGGTATCAACAAGGGCACTCCTGCCAAATCTCAATTTTAAGCATTCTGCTTTTTGAAAGGCATCGTGCTCTTTGACTACTACCTTACCTCGCTCCCTCTTATATCCGCCGAGACCCACATTTTCTCTCTAAATGACCTCATTCATAACTTTACTTTCTCTTTAACTACCTGAGAGTCTACAGTCCATGACTGTAATCTCTTTTTTTATATATACCCTCAAATACTTGGCCTCTCTCTTTGTCATACTCTCCTGGCCAAGGACAAACCTGTGTAAATCCAATTCCTTATCTCTTCTGTGCCTGTATCCTAGTGTCTCAACAGGACTGGAAAAAACATCACCATGCTGTCTGTTGTTATCTAAAATAATGGCCACAAATGTCAAAAGGCCCCTCCATATGGACAGCTGTCTCCACAGTTCACTAAGCACTTGGTCCCTATGCTCTGAGAGTATTATTTTATATTCCTGTTCTTCTCTTTCCACAAACATCCAAGAACCCTTGTCCTCTCTTCACTCTTAGCGGATCACAGATTCCACTACCACATTTACCATTCTGCCTCCTAAAGCCATGTACTTTTCCTCTGCTCTTGCTACTATGACTGAACTAGCTCTACTACTACCTAAAGCTAAGCAGACCACTTGTGTACTGAATAATAGCCAACTTCTCCCACTCAAAGACTTGGCTGTTGCAATCATGTACTATCTCTTCTGCATCATAAATTTTTCCTCTGTGCAACTGAATTATTCCCATAACCACAAAAATATATGACATATTTCTATTATAAAATGGATTTTTAACACAAAAATGAAGACCAAAGGGATCAAAGAATTAACATACATACAGAAATCAAATTAGAAACTAACAACATATTTTGCTGGATAACATTGAAACTAAAAGAAACCATAAAGATAGACCATTTGATATAAAAACCCCTTATAACAAAAATAATGCAATTTAAACGGAAACCATCCTGAAAAAAATATATGCAGCAATAGTTTTAAAAATTAAAAGCTATATTGTATAAAGAAACCATAGAGATTAAAAATTAAAATAATATTCATTGAATTAAAGACCAATATTTAAAGGGCAGGGACATGAATTAAAAAAACACAAGTAAAATTAGTCAACAAATATATGAAAAAATGTTCAATTCCTTAGTTATGAAAGAAATTCAAAGTATAAACACATAACGAGGTACCACTTTATTAAAACAGCAAACTTAATGTCTTTCCAATATTCTGTCGAAAGTGGGCTGAAACAAGCACACCCATCCCCTGGTGACAGTGCATAGTGTTGAAAACTTCAGTACATGATTTGGTAACACATTTCAAGAAATATACACAGTATTAATCACAGTGTTGATACTCAATGATTCTACTGGAAATTTGCCCCAAGGATGTAAACAAAATGAGGAAAAAGCATAATACAAGGACATTTTCATTGTAGCATTATTCATTGCAATTTAAAGAATGCTATTAACCTGATTATCCAGAAATAGAGGGTTGGTTAAAAAGCTGAGGTTTACGGATGTGGTGAAATATTATGTAACTACTGAAAAGATTCGAAAACTCTATCAATACACCAAAATTCATAAAACATAAAAAAATACAGAAGTGCATTTATGCTATTATTACAATTATACAAAATTCTGTGTGCATATGTAGCAGTAGAAAATGGAGAAGAAAGATCATGGCTAACTTAAAAATCTATTTCTGTTATGATTATTGAACAATAAAACGTAAGTTAAATAAATTCAAAATTATCAACAAAGGAACCATTTTTCTTGCATCGTGAGGCAGAGAATTACTGTTTCTATTTTATATTTTAATTCAAGCTTTACATTACCCAGTCTAATGAAAACTGGCAAAGGTACTGGCTTCTGACTGCCCCTTTTGGAATATATCTACACATAAATGGCATTCATGAAGAATTAAGCAGCTCTTCAATGCATAGACATTAGACATAATATTGTTATTAATGAAATCTTACCAACATGTTTTATATTTAGAACAATTCCATGTAGAAGAGAGGGAGAAGGAGAGAGGGAGGGAAGAAGAGACAGAGGAGGAGAGAGGGAGAGAGAATTTTAGACAGACCTTATGCAGCAGGAGAGAGGCAATTTGAGAAGCTTGGCATCTAGGAAGGAATCCATAGGGAAAATAATCTTGTCTTGTACTAGTGAAGTTGTGAGTGGGTTTGAGAAGAAGGGAGAAAAGAGGAGGAAACTTAAAAGTGAGAAATGTTGGAGCTCTGACCCTGCAGAGGAGTAAGGCAGAGTGGAGCACTTAGTCTGATCTGAGGAAGTGAGTGGGGTTCCTGGGCTCAGAGTGAGGCTGTCAAGTACAGTAGAGGAAGAACAGCTTTGGAAAAAGGATGAATTTTTGATTTGACTTTGGGATTCTAGAGATATTTCTCCACCGCCAGCCCTCTAGAGAGGCTAATTGTAAGTCACAGATACATAGATCAAAGTAGTTCAAAAGACAGAGAAATTGTACCTAAATACAATTGTGGATCATTTTTTAAGGCAAGGGTATATGCATTAAGATAGATTCTACTTAGCATTTTAGAATTGAGGAGATTCTGAGTATATGAATCCAGGAATTCACTCAGAAAGAGGATGCCTCACGTTGACTAGGGTAGAGGGGCGAGCCATACTTAAATCTACATTTTAAAAAATGTGCATGCTTATAATCGGTGAGCACAAAGCCTTGGAAAAAAAGGGAAATGAAGGTTTAAAATACAACTCTTGGGCTTCCCTGATGGCACAGTGGTTGAGAGTCCGCCTGTGATGCAGGGGACACGAGTTCGTGCCCCGGTCCGGGAGGATCCCACATGCCGCGGGGCGGCTGGGCCCGTGAGCCGTGGCCATTGAGCCTGTGCGTCCGGAGCCTGTGCTCCGCAACGGGAGAGGCCACAGCAGTGAGAGGCCCGCGTACTGCAAAAAAAAAAAAAATTTAAAAAACAAAATAAAATAAAATACAACTCTTTTGTAGACACAGCACTTTCTACTAGAAGAAAAGCCAGCAGATGGGCATCTTTATATTGTGATCCCCTTTCCATCCATATTTTAGTAGAAGAATCAGGGCCATTAGGAGACACTCATAGGAAAATCAATTGAATTTGTAAGGATTTAATCACAAATTTTATGTAGCTTAGAATTTACTGTAGGATCATAGCTGCTGGTTCAGTAATTTGACCTGAAAATCTCACCTGGTCTGGGCCAAAAATGTGGCCCTTTTTCTTCTTGCTGAGAAAGCCTATAGGCTTTTCTTACATGTAAACCCCATCATATACTTTGTTTAGGGACTAAGCTGATGATTGCTTGGGATTTATTTACCTTATTTCTACTTATAAACACACTCACCCCTGCTAACTAGACAAATTTCTGAGTTTTAGACAGTCAAAGAACATAAGATAAAAGATGTAAGGACATAGGAGTAATTACTTTCATTGTATACCCAAATTGTAGCGATACTTAAACATAGTCAGAAACCATTTTTAATTTCATGGGTTTCAAATGATGATTTTAATCATTATCCTATTAATGTATAATACAGACTATACGGGACAGATTCTGGAGAAGGTGGTTTACGCACCTCAGCTGTGTCCTAGCCACCCGTGTGACCTTGAGCAATCATTTGATGTTGTTACCAGTGTTCTTGTTTACAACTGGCCAGAGTTGGACTAACTGACCTCCCTCTGGTAGGTCTTAAATTCCAACTCGCCTGATTCTCCTCGTAAAAGATTCCATATCACTCAACTTCCTCCATGGCCTGACTTCTGGGAAAATGGCCCAACTCTGAAGATGTAACATATGGGAGCCCGGAAAATAAACAAACTATATGGATCTGGGGAAGGGAAGGGCTGTAATGTGAACAATCAAATCAATCATAAATGAGACTCAGATTTTTATGATAAAAACACCAAATGTTTGAGTATTAAAACTTTTATAAATTTTGGAGCATCTGTTGACTGAGTTTCTTTGCAGCTTATGTAATAGATGCAGCAACAATATTTAGCTGCTGTTGAATATGTATGTCAAGCTTGCCAGCTGGAAATTATTTCGTGACTAAAATATCACACATAGAATCAAAGAGCTAAAGAAGGACATGCATTTCCTCTTTTGGAACCTTCTGGAGACTTGCCAACATCGAAAATAGTTGAGGCTCAGTGGTAACTATTGAGAGCAATTATCCAAAAAGAAACTCATTTTACCATGGGGAAGAAGCATGTTTGTCACCATACACACCAAACTGGTGAACACAGCCACACATAAGCCAAATACTCTCACTGCAGGCAGCCAACAGAGAAATGTAAATTCTAAATTTCACAAGCTATAGACTTACAGGGTTAGTAATGATATTTAAAATCAGTAGTTGAAAAGATTTTGCAATACATTTACTGGTTTTAAATTTTTTCATTATAACAGGTCTTTCCATCCCTTTTCAACTGGTTAACTCCTGCCTGTTCTTGAGATGTCAGCTGTAAAATAACTTCCTTAGGGAATACTTTTCTGAATTGCCTGACAAAATAAAATGTCCCTCTCAGCTATTCTAACAGCACAATATACTTATCTTTTATAGCATATATCACACTTTTACCTAAATAAGCATGAATATTTGATCAATACCTGTCTTCTTGACAAGACTCACACTCCATAAGGGCAGAGATTCTCTCTTTTTGGTCCCAAGTATATACCAGAGTGCCTGACACAGAATAGACATTTAAATATTAGCTCACTAACAAGGATGTATTATTGTACAACACAAGGAATATAGCCAGTATTATGTAGTAATTATTATTATTATTATTATATATTTTTTTGCGGTACACAGGCCTCTCACTGTTGTGGCCTCTCCCGTTGAGGAGCACAGGCTCTGGACACGCAAGCTCAGTGGCCATGGCTCACGGGCCCAGCCGCTCCACGCCATGTGGGATCTTCCCGGACCGGGGCAGGAACCCATGTCCCCTGCATCGGCAGGCGGACTCCCAACCACTGCGCCACCAGGGAAGCCCCTATGTAGTAATTGTTAATGGAATATAACCTTTAAAATTTGCGAATCACTATGTTGTATACCTGTAACTTGTATAATACTGTACATCAATTATAGTTCAATTAAAAAATAAATTAATATTAATTTATTTAGTGGTCAAATAAACGAGTAACATTTTTTTGTGGATGTAAGGAATGCATTTAAATAAAAATTATAGGTCAATTCACATCTTAAGAATATTTTTGCAGTAGCCTTCCTTTAATGATCTTACCAAATGACTATTTGGTACTTCCTGGGATTATAGATATGGAGTCCACATAATCTGGATTCTCTAAGACTGTTCCAGTTTCAAATATGTTGTTCCACTTTATATGGAAATACTCTCTTACTTGTCAGACTATGTGTCCTATTATTTTGTTAAGAAGAAATTGTAAATGTAACTACAGGATATTCTGAATTCCAGAAAATGCTACTTTACAAGAGAAAGTAATTTGCATAATATAAAACCAACAGTCTTCAAAACTACTTTCTCAGCTGAAATCAATTCATATTATATAGATTGCAGCACATATTTTAAATAGATCTGTTTTATAGACTGCGGATCTTACAAGAATGGTGAGACAAAAATTCATTCCATCAAACTTTGAAGTTTAAATAAAAGAGTTTAAAATAAATAAAACCAGATGGATGTATATTAGTGACACATCCTGACAAAATATGATAATGCATACTTGACACTCTATTAGATATTCTAAATATTCAGACATTATAGAAAGAGGAAGTAGTTCTAGGTAAATTCTGAGAACCCGTATAAAGACAGAGGACAAATATTGGAAAAGTACTGTGATTTAGAGAAGTAAAATTAGTAGAGGTAGCCTTTCAATACAGTTATACAATATTCAAGGAGATTTGAAATTTAAAAATTTTAATTGTCTATTCTTGAAAATTTGCTCATGTTATAAAGCTGAATGGAATCAGCTTTATACATTACTTTCCTTGAATATGTAATTTAACGAAACCACACAGTCACCAAAATAAATCCCCAAATCTGATACTCTCTTTGCAATAATTACTCCTCCTTGAATAGTGAGTTAAGAAATCACTTTGTTTGCAAGGGTAATGAGAAGCAAAAAAATATTGCTGTTATTGCTTTGCGTGTTATCTCCTGTCCAGATTTTCTCTAAAGAGAGTTTGCAGCATGCCTCATGCTACGTGAAATACCCCACGGAAAGACCTGGATCACTAAGTAGGCAAAATCTGTCCAAACCCACGCACCAACTGTTCTCTCAGTTACACTAGCTATTGAATATAGCCGCCAAGTTCCAGAATCTCTCTGTGAAATAAGCGAATGAAAGACCTCCATTACCCTGCAGGCTCATTCTGCTTCTTGAAATTCCTGAGATAGTATTTAGTGTAGTTATCAACCTCACGGGCTCAGTCTTCCATGGAGTGCAAAGAAAATGTGATTTCAATTCCCATACAAACAGTTGTATTCAGTTAGTGCAAATTTAAGCAAGATAACCCCTTTAAAAGGAATGGCGTATGAAATATGACTTGACAAGTCATTTAACCTCTGTGTACCTCAATTTCTATTAGTATTTAACACTGATTTACCTCATAGTATATTGACAAGTTTAATAGCCTAATGAGTAAGTAGCACATTTAAAAATGTTTAAACTTATAAATGAAAGGCAGAATTCAATATGAAAGGAGCATGCAAAGACTAATAAATACAACTTTAAGATTTCTATATATTTTATCCCAACTCATCTAAACACTTTGAAAGCTTATTCCAGTTGGGTTTGGCTACCAAGAACTAACCAAAATATTTAAGATATCATAATTTGAAGAGTTTAAAACTAAGTGTAATAATTCTTTATCACCCTAAGTGGAATAAGAGGTGGTAAATCATAACTTTAAAGGGTAGAGTGCACATAGTTTATTTTTCCTTATTCACAGAAAACGTGACTATAGAATCTGAGACTACCACTCATCAAATATTTCAACTCACTATTAAAGACTGTTTTATGGTTAAAGATATGCTCGAGTATGAAGCATGCTCTGAAAAATTAAATGAAAGTCAATTACACATTTGTTCATAGGTTGATACTCTCAAATTGCCTTATTATTTTTGGTAATAAAGTATTTTGGTGACAAGTGTGCATTTCAGTATATCATATGTCTTCATTTAACTGTAAAAGATAAAATACCATTAAAATTCAATTTTTAATATCTAAATAAAACCTCTTACATTTTATCCACAACTATATTACTCTTCAGTTTCTGATACTTACTTTTAAGTGACATGACATATTTCTCCTTAGGCAAATAGAAGCAGATTAAAGGAATAGCAAAATGCCAATGCTACCATTACACTGACTTCAAAGTTTCAATATTAATTTACCATACAGATAAAGAATAAGAATTAGTAGATCAGGGCTTCCCTGGTGGCGCAGTGGTTAGAAATCCGCCTGCTAACACAGGGGACACGGGTTCGAGCTCTGGTCCGGGAAGATCCTACATGCCGCAGAGCAACTAAGCCCGTGCACCACAACTACTGAGCCTGCACTCTAGAGCCCATGAGCCACAGTTACTGAGCCTACGTGCCACAACTACTGAAGCCCGAATGCCTAGAGCCCGTGCTCCGCAACAAGAGAAGCCACCGCAGTGAGAAACCTGCACACTACAACGAAGACCCAACGCAGCCAAAAATAAATAAATAAATAAATAAAATTTAAAAAAGAATTAGTAGATGATAAAATCAGAAATTAGTGAACGTGGGTAGAATTCAACTAAGGGAAAAACTAATTAAAATTACAAGTACATAAATATTCATAAATGATATTGGTACCTATTCAGAACGGAAATTACTTGTATGTGCATCTATAGGAAAGAATTTGACAAAGACAAATGATGCAGATATAGCTAGTTACAGTTAATATATTAAGTCTACATGTAACTTTATGTTTCCATATTTACTTACATGAAACCATATTTTATGGTTCATGAGAAATAACTGTTATAATTTGAGAAAAATAATGGACAATGTGTTAAAGTTATAAACCTTTGCATTTTTTAAAAGGTAAAAAGATGGCCCATATGGGAAGTTCATAAAAGAATAATCCTTTAACATGTTAGCCTCGAGGTGTCTCTAATTTTCTTTTAAGCCTAAAAAATGAAAACATCTATATGACATTCCTGCTTATAAATCACTTTTTTTTTTTTTATAAAATACTTTTTAAAAGACCATCATTGAGATACAATTTACATAGCACAAAGTTCATCTGTTTAATGTATACAATTCAAAGAGGGTGGGCAGACAGGGTGGGCACCCCCGCTAAGGGTTACAAGTTTTCTTTCTGCAATGATGAAATGTTCTAAATTTAGATTATGATGATGGTTGCACAACCTTGTAAATATATCAAAGCACTTTGAGCACTATCTCATTTCATGCTTACAAAAGCCTTTAAGAGCCAAGACTCCAGGGAAGGATGGCATTCATATGTAAGAAACTTTAAGAAATTATACAAGACTTGGGAAACATGGGACACAGCAAAAGAAAGGAGGCATAGGAGGGAACAATTGGTAACAGCAAGGCAGCAACCCACCAGGACTTGATTAACGACCCTTTTATAGTTGCTGGTGGTGCTGCAGCGACAAAACAGAAAGGCCCTGCTTTTATGGACCTTATATTCTTTTTTTTTTTTTTTCTGTACACGGGCCTCTCACCATTGTGGCCTCTCCCGTTGCGGAGCACAGGCTCCGGACGCGCAGGCTCAGCGGCCATGGCTCACGGGCCCAGCTGCTCCGTGGCATGTGGGATCTTCCCGGACTGGGGCACGAACCCATGTCCCCTGCATCGGCAGGCAGACTCTCAACCACTGCGCCACCAGGGAAGCCCTGGAACTTGTATTCTATTGGGGAAATGGACAAATAAGCATGCCTGTGGGTGATAGATTGGGGGTGGATCGATTTTCCTATTTTACAAGGTGGCAAGGCTTTCCTTCCTAGAGACCTGAAATGGATATTGCAAGCAGAGGGGATAGCACATGCAGAGAACCTGAGGGAGAGATGTGTTTGATATGATTAGGGAAGGGCAAGGAGGTCAGAGTGGCTGCCTCAAAGTGAAGGGCCGAGAGTGCTGAGTTCAGAGAAAGCCACCAGCTACTGTGTAGGGCCTTGTAGTCCAGGGTAGGGACTCTGGATTTCATTCTGAGTGTGATGAGGGTTATGAGCAAAAGATTGACATGATTTGATTTTTGTCAGTTCAAAGCAAAGAAACAATAAAGAGATGTTCTCAGAATTGGAGAAATATCTGAGTAAAGATGTTTTAAGGACCCATTGAGTACCAGGCAGAATTAACAATGGAAAAAACTCTTCCACATATTTTCAACATTAGAAATTTCAAGTTAAAAATATCTAGTAAGCACCCGGGCTGAAGCAAAACAGAACAGATTGTGTGCAAAGAAAAGAAAATGTCATTCTGGTCTTATATTCCTTTGTTATAACCCTGAACACCACAAAGCAATAGAGAAATGTTTACAGAGTTCTGAAAGAAAACAAGTATGACCCAACAATTACATACTTAGCCACTTAGTCATTCAAGTACAACAGAGAGATATTTTCTGACATGCAGGGGCTTAGAATATAAAACCATGTATACTTTCTAGTAAGATTTACAAATATATGCTAGAAAAAAACCAAATCAAGATTGGGGATGACAATGTTTTAAAAAAAATTCAAGAATAAAGCAAAAGTAGGATAAAATGCAATACCATATTTTCACATAAAAAGTATTTTGGTTAATTATAATGTAAAAACTTAAAGGTATAAAAGTATTTGGATGTCAAATTTGAGAAAAACATTTATTCATTCATTCTTTTGTGTGCTTCTCTGTAACTTTCAAATTTCCCACAATTGCTTTTTTCAATCATAAAAATATTACAAATTTTTATAAAGAAACCATCCTGTCATATCCTCTGATGTCTAATAAAATGTTATGTTCCACATTTTCTATATATTCTAAGAGGTGAAAAAATAGAGTTTTTAGATCATAAGATACATAGATCTTTAATTTAGATCTAACTAGTTCAATAGTTTTCTACTCATGTTTCAGCATTGAGTACTCCATTCAATGTTAATATTCATTGGGCACTTAATTCATAGGTGCCAGGCAATCTTCTAACCATCTTGTTTGTAGCATATCATTTAATCCTCACAATAATATAATTTATCAGACAATGAAATTGAGGCACAGAGTTGATACAAAAATTATAGAATGTCACATGGATGGTAAGCAGTGGAGATGGATTTTGTACTCATCCTGTGTGATTAAAGCCAGTGTTCTTTGTTACTTAGCACTCTGTGGAAGATATCCTCTGAAATAACACCAACTGATCCCCGCCTTCAGGTATTCACACCCTTGAGTAATCCCCTCCTCTTGAGGGTACATTGGACCTAAGGAATGACTTCTAATACATAGAATACAACAGAAATTAGGAGATAACACTTTTGTGGCTGCGTTATAAGAGACTGTGAATTCCACTTGCTATAGACTCACTCACTATTGCTTTTTTGGCTTGAACACTTTGATTAAATAAGATGTCATGTTAGAGAGGGCCCCCTAGCAAGCAACTGCAAGGGAAGAAGTGAGGCCATCAATCTAACAGCTTTTGAGAAACTGAATTATGCCAACTACCACATGAGAGAGCTTGGAAGAAGATGCTTCATCAGTCAAGCCTTCAGATGAGATCACAGTTTTGAATGACACCTTGATTTCAGCCTTGTAAAATACCCTAAAACAGAGGTCACAGTTGAACCATGCCCACACTACTGACTGTGGTAGGCAAAATAATGAACCCCTCAAAATGTTCAGTTGGAATTAAGTTTGCTAATAAGATGAACTTAAGATAGGGAAACGATCTTGGATTTCTAGATAGGCTCAACATAATCACTAGGATACTTAAAGGTAAAAGAGGGAGGCAGAAGGGTCAGTGTCAGAGTGATGCAGTGTAAGACAGACTTGAATAAATATTTCTGGCTTTGAAGATGGAAGGTGGCCACAAGGCAAGAAATGTGGGAAGCCTCTAGAAAATATAAAAGGAAATGGATCCTACCCTAGAGCCTTCAAAAAGAAAAGCAGCCCAGCCAACACATTGATTTAACCCAGAAAGACCCACATCACACTTGACCTACAGAATTGCCTGAAATAATCATTGTTTGAAATACTAATTCTGGGAATATTTTGTTACACAGCAACAGATATCTAATAAACATACTCTGTCACACAGAAGAAGAATCAGCTACTTTGTAGTCTTTCTCTCTGAACACCCCACGTGCCACCAAAGTAGTCACTAAAGTTTTGACCTAGAGTGTTCCATAGAGCACAATAGCTAGAGCAACTGAGCTAAACTAACTTCTCAGGAGATGGAGAAATTCCTCTGAACAGTGTCACTATGAGGGACTACAAATACTGAGAAAAGAATAACCCAATATTATAGGCCTTGTTTGTCTTCGGGTCTTTTAATGTGATCTCTCATGCCAGGTAGTACTTGTAAGACGTTCTTATGTTGGGTAAGAGATGAATTTTTTTTGGAGAAGTCAATTTTTTAAAAAAATTGAAGTATAGTTGATTTACAATATTATATTAGTTTCATGTGGACAACATAGTGATTCAATATTCTTATACTACATTTAAAGTTATTATAAAATATTGGCTATATTCCCTGTGCTGTACAATATATCTTTGTTGGTTATTTATTTTATACGGAATAGTTTGTTAATCCCTTACCCTCACCTTGTCCCCCCTCCTCCTTCTCCCCAGTGGTAACCACTAGTTTGTTTTCTTTATCTGTGAGTCTGTTTCTGTTTTGTTATATTCATCCCTTTGTTCTATTTTTTAGATTCCACATATAAGTAGTAACATACAGTATTTGTCTTTCTCTGTCTGACTTATTTCAGTAAGCATAATACCCTCCAGGTCCACACATGTTGTTACAAATGCTAGAATTTAATTCTTTTTAATGTTTGAGTAATATTTCATGCTGTATATATATAACATCTTCTTATCCATTCATCTGTAGATGGGCACTTAGGTTGCTTCCATATCCTGGTTATTGTAAATAATGCTACTATGAACATTGGGATGCATGTGTTTTTTCAAATTACTGTTTTCATTTTCTTTGGATATATATCCAGGAGTGGAATTGCTGGATCATATGATAGTTCTATTTTTAGTTTTCTGAGAAACCTCCATTCTGTTTTCCATAGAGCGACACCAGTTTACATTACCACAAATGATGTACTAGGGTTCCCTTTTCTCTACATCCTTGACAACATTTGGTATTTGTGTTCTTTTTGATTATAGCCACTTTGACAGGTGTGAGATGATACCTCATTGTGGTTTTGATTTGCATTTCTCTGATAATTAGCAATGATGAACATCTTTCCATGTGCCTGTTGGCCATCTGTAGGTTTTCTTTGAAAAGTGTCTAGTCACATCTTCTGCCCATTTTTTAATTCGGTTGTTTACTTTTTGATATTAAGTTGTATGAGCTGTTTATATTGTTTGGATATTAACCCCTTGTTGGTCATATCATTTGCAAATGTTTTCTCCCATTCCGTAGGTTGTCCCTTTGTTTTATAGTTTCCTTTGCTGTGCAAAACTTTTAATTACGTCCCGTTTGTCTATTTTTGCTTTTGTTTCCTTTGCCTTAGGTAACAGATCCAAAAAAAAGATTGCTACCATTTATGTCAAAGAGGGTTATGCCTATATTCTCTTCTAGGAGTTACAGAACTACATAAAACTGTAAAGTTCCAAGTCTTACATATAGGTCGTTAATCCATGTTGAGTTTATCTTTGTATATAATGTGAGGAAGTCAAACCTCTGGTTTGATGGTTTCTTTAGTGGCATGCTTGAGTTCCTTTCTCCTAGATTTTGTGTATTTAATGTAGGTTTATGATTTGTGATTACTATGGAGTTCATATATGTTGACCTATAACTATATCTACTTGTTTTAAACTAGTCACATAAGTTCAAACACATTCTAAAAGATCTATATTTTTTTACTCCCCTCTCCCAAGTTTTGTGTTTTTGATGTCATAATTTACATCTTCATGTTTATCTCTTAAGTGTTTATTGTAATTATAGTTAATTTTATGATTTTTTTTGTCTTTTTATCTTTGTACTAGCTTACTTAAGTGGCTAATCCACAGCCTTGACTAGATATTTGCCTCTATTAGTGGGATTTTTCCTTTCCTATAAATTTTTGCTTCTGTTGTTTAATTTTCTTTTCCACCTAGAGAAGAACCTTTAACATTTCTTCTAGGGTTGGTTTAATATTGATGAATTCGTTTACATTTTGCTTGTCTAAGATGTTCTTTATCCACCTTCAATTCTGAATGATAATGTTACAGGGTAGAGTATCCTAGGTTGTAGGTTTTTCCTTTTTAGCACTTTAAAAATATCATGCCACCCCCTTCTGGCCTGCAAAGTTTCTGCAGAAAAATCAGCAGATTATCTTACAGGGGTTCCCCTATATGTGACTCTCTATTTTTCTCTTTCTCTTGCTGCCTTTAGAATTCTCTTTAACTTTTACATTTTAATTATATGTCTTGGTGTGGGTCTCTTTGGATTCATGTTGTTTGGGATTCTCTGTGCATCCTGTACCTAGATTCCTTCTTCAGGCTTGGGAAGTTTTCTATCATAATTTCATCAAATAAATACCTTTTGGCTCTTCTCTCTTTTCCTTCTAGAATCCCTATTATGTGAAAATTATTACACTTGATGTTGTTTCAGAGGTCCCTTAAACTGTCCTATTTTTAATTTGTTTTCCTTTTGCTATTCTGACTGGGTGATTTCCATTATTCTATCTTCCAGATCACTTATGCGTTCTTCTGTACCACCTAGTCTGCTCTTAATTCCTTCTAGTATGTTTTTCATTTCAGTTACTGTATTCTTCAGCTCTAAATGGTTCTTTTTTATATTTACTAGTTCTTTTTAAAAATTATCACTGTGTTCATCTATTTTTTCCCTAGTTCAGTTAACATTATTACTATTGCTTTGAAACCCTTTATCTGGTAAATTATTTATCTGTTTCATTAGGTTTTTTCAGGGTTTGTTTTTGTTGTTGTTGTTATTGCTGTTGTTGTTCTTTCATTTAAAAGATTCCTCTGTCTTCCCATTTTTTCCTTGACTTTCTCTGTCTCTATGAAATTAGATTAAGCAATCACCTATCCTAGTCTTGAAGGAGTGTCCTTGTGTAGAAGTGTTCCTTTGCAGTCTGTGTGTGCCCAGTGGCTTTGGTGGGAGAACTGGACCTGAAATGAGTATGAGTCACATCTTCCCCCAGGGTGTGCTAGCAGCTATCACCTTGGTGGGAGGTGGGGCTGGAGATGGAGGGGTTAGAGCTAGAGCCAGGTGTGAGTTAGGGCTTCTCCTATGCTCAGTGGCCAAAACTGCCTTATCAGGGGTACAGACAGGTCCCAACGTGCAGGAACAGAGGCCCTGAGGTTTGGGTTCAAGCTGGTTCTGTTCCCTGTAAGTGCTCCTCCCTCCCAGCATCAGCACCTTTGCCCAGAAGGGAGCAACACTGGAAAAAGAGGAGGCAGAGTAGGTTCTTGGCATGGGTTGAGACCTATGCTTTGGCAGTGCCTGCAGACCAGAGTTCAAGACTGCTTCCAATCTGCCACCTGCATGAGTGCCTTCACCCTGTTCAGATGCTGTGCTGGGTCAGAGCCAGCTCTGTCCCCCATACCTGCACACTCTCCTTGGCAACAACAGCCTTTGCCCTAGTGGGGAGCTGCTCTCTGGAGCAATGGGGACTGGAAAGGTCCTCAGTGTGGTCAAGGGTGCATGCTGGGGCAGTTTCTGGAAATTGGCCAGGGTCCCAGGCAGTCTCAATCTTCTTCCTCCACCATGCTTCTGGAGCAAGCAAGTGTGTGCATGCTCTTCATGGGTGGACTCCAAGTTTCTCACAGCCTCCACCCCCCCATCCCCACTGCCAATCTCACTGATCTTCAAAACCAGCCAAGAGGACTCATCTTCCCAGTCTCAGACCTCACAGCTGGGGTGCCCAGGAAGTGGTTTAAACTGCTCACTCCCCAGGGAGGATCTCTAAGCCTGTGTAATCATCCCCCTTCTTTTTCCCTTCCTATGGGCGCAGGTCCTGATATGATCACATTTTTTCCCTTCCAACCTGACTCTGTGTGGATCTTTCTTTTCAGCATTTGTTGTATAAGAGTCTTTTTGCCAGTCTCCAGTTTGTCTTCAGTGAGAACTGCTCCACATGTGTGTGAATTTTTGATGTGTTCATGGAGGGGAAGGTGAGCTCAGTGTCTTCCTACTCCTCCATCTTGATCTCCTCTGGGATGGTACTTCTTCAGCCTCATATGTGAGTGGTGATTCTTCTGTGCTTGTAGTTTTCCCGCTTGCAGATGACTTACCACTAGTTGCTTCTCTTTGCCTCTGAAGAATCTTCACACATACCTCCACCCCATAACCTTGTGCCAGCTTTCATTCATTTTGCTTTCTGCCTTTGTGTTTCTCTAAGCCCGAGAAGTGGTTCTTGATCATCATTTTGTGGCACCCTTCCATCTATACAGTGATTTATGAGGCATGATGCAATGAAGATTTTATTCATCATAATGATGCTACTAAAGTTTATAGATAAGTTACTTCACTCTTTTTAAAAGAAGAAATTATTATTTTAGGTCTTGTATTATTAATATTATTATACATAGTGTTTTATTTTAAAATATATTAAAATAATTTCACTCATACTCTCTTAATGCTAAAGTTGTTCCTACTGGGAGAGAAATGGCTGGACTTTCCTGCAGCACATGCCATTTGTGTAGCTTGTCAGCCTCAGCTCTAGTTGGACCTATTTTGAAGTCAGGATTGGCATTTTGGAGCACTCCAATGACAAGTTGTGTACAGTGCACTGAAGTCTCTTGGGGAGTTGGAGAAGAGGGTTCCCAACACAGAGCACAGCACAGTGGACTCACCTTCTCCAGCAGACATCTCTGTTCTGTCTCTAAACTGCCTCTCATGCTCCAACCTGCTCTCTCCAGCATCAGACTGTCACCAGGTATAATCTCTGTCTTCCTCCCCGACTAAGCTTCTAGAAATGCCCTCCTCTTGCCCCTTTTCAGCTCTTTTGCCATCTTGAATAGCCCATTGTTATGAGATTGATATAAGTCTGAGGTTACACCACCACAAGCCACTCACAGGTAGTTTCTTAATAGGGTGAAAACTATCTGCATCTTGTTTCTATTATGCTTTCAAGGTCTGCTCTAAAGCACAAAGTGACTTTAGACAGGGCCTTTTCCCTTCTTCTCAAGTTATAACCAGTCATCATACATAGTCTATAACTGGCAATCATCCCAAGAGAACCAACAGGAGGTCATTCGTTCAGAGCTTTCCCTGGAACGTCTCCAAATAAAAAAACATGGCAAAAGCATGGTTTCTGAGCTCCTTATCAGGAGAAAGTTTCTGGAAAGCTGGTTTATACCAATAGTCATCACCTTCCTGGGTTTTCATTGTCGCCAAAACATTTTCACTTGCTGTGTATTGTGAATCTCCAAACAAAGACAAAGTTTCTTGATCAAAATATTAACCCAGAAGCTATAGATATTTATATTCTTTGATTCCATCTGTATATCTGCAGGCACTGTTGCACATGTGACTGGTTTGATTTGATTTAATGAGGAGAGTAAATTTTAAAGTTCCAGAAGTAAAGTCAAGTAGTTTAGATAATGTTCATGTATTGCTAAATCATCTTGTCTTCTTTAATACCTACCAGGAGCTGAAAGGCAGCAATTAGGATCTTATGGCCAAGCTATTTAAATATTTATATTTCCCATTTAAATTGAGTTTTTCTAAACTAATTTTAACAATTACTTTCAATTTGTTATTACTAATTTTTTTTTTTTAACTAAAACTGCTAATAGGGAAGAAATGAGGTTTTGTTCGTTTTTCTTTACTTTTCTTTTTATTTTCCCCCTATCTTTTCCCACATGAGATGTGGCTAAAAGATAAATAGCAGGAAAACAACAGAGGGGAAAATGAAGAGTTAAATACATATTTTTCATATGTGGTAATTTACTATGTTATGCTATTGACATATGCAAACCCATTTCTTTGTTTTCAGCAACTGACAACTTTATTTTCTTAATTGCACTCTTACTACATTTTCCTCCCGGCAATTTTGACCTACTACAGATTTCACATTCAAATGCTCCATTCAAATACCTTGCCCAAGGGATGTGATAATTGGCCAGGAATATCTTAATTAGTTTTAAGAGAAAAAATTGTTATGCTTAAATGTAACATTCTCATTATAGGTATTTAAAGAGTTAGGTACACAAAAACAGGACCAAAATTGTGTCAAATTCCCAATTATTATGGGGAAATTATGTCTATACTCTATTGGTATTTGAAAATTCATGAATATGGAAATAAGTCTGGATGTTCTTTTGTGGGATTTAAGTCTTACTGCTGTGTATTTTTAAACGATTCAAAATTTTCTATTTGATTACCTATCATGTTCTAGGAGTGAGGATTCAACTACAAATGGGATTATAAAGTTTCTGACTCCATGAAGCTTGTTTTTAAGTTTAAAAGCAGTGTTTTTAAACTGCTGGCCCAATTCAACAATGGGTCATAAAATCAATTTAGAGCACTATAACTAAAATTTAAAAAATATATATATGTAATTTTAGTTAGTATATTTACATATATATATATATATATATATACACACATATAAACTGAAAAACAGAATAAGAAATAAATTTTGAGGGTTTATATTACCTCTACACTTGTCAAGACTCCATGTGTCATGAAACTTTTGTTTTGGTTGTGTGTGTATCTGTGTGTTTATATATACTGTGCTATTGTAAAAATGTAGTTTTTCCTTTGGATTGTGACCCAAACGCTTACAAATAGTTCCATAAAAGAAAGAGAAAAAATTAGTAAACAAGTGAATAAATAACTAGGCTAAATAAAATGATTCAGATACAGTAAGTGTTTGAAAGAAAAAATGGGGTGGATTTTGTGGGAGTGGAGTGAGGGATGGGATGGTCAGGGTAGTTTATGAAAAGGAATGAAATGTGAACTAAGACCTGCAGGGTGGGAAAGAGCCTGCTATACAGAGAGCAGGGAAGAGCTTTATAGGTGGAAGGAAGAGCCAGTGTGAATGCCCTGCTGTAGAAGCAAATCTGGCCCAGATGAGAAATAGGCATGAGGGCAGTGTGGTTACAAATAAATGAGAGGGAAAGGGAATGAGATGCATTTGGAGGGTGAATCGATTCAGACTACACAGAATGTCATAAGCCATGGTTTTAAAAAAGTGGGTTTTGGTTGACTGAAAGGGGAAGATTTGGGAAGCTTTTTATGCCAGAGAATGTCTTGACCTAATTTAAATTTGTGTGGGTTAGTCCGGATGTTATGAGCACAGTGGATTAAATGTGCAAAATATTTAGGGGGCTATTACAGCTGTCAAAGCAAAGGAGGTCTGTGGCTAGAACTAGTTGGAGGTAGTGGAGATGGAGAGAAGGGTACACAGCTACGTATGTTTTGGAGGTAGAACAAGTATCGTTTGCTTATGGATATCTGTGTGTTGTGTGTCTGTGGATGGTGGTAGACTGAGAGAAATAAAGGAATCAAAGATAATATCTAGGGCTTCCCTGGTGGCGCAGTGGTTGAGAGTCCGCCTGCCGATGCAGGGGACACGGGTTCATGCCCTAGTCCGGGAAGATCCCACATGCTGCGGAGCTGCTGGGCCCGTGAGCCGTGGCCGCTGAGCCCACGCGTCCGGAGCCTGTGCTCCGCAGCGGGAGAGGCCACAACAGTGAGAGGCCCGCGTACCGCCAAAAAAAAAAAAAAAAAAAAAGATAATATCTAAACACTATACAAATGGTGGCATCTTTTGATGGAATGGCAAAGGTCAAGACAGGAATAGAATTTGGGTGGAGAGGTTTTAATTCTAGAGGTTCATTTTTAACAAGTAATTTTGAGATCTAATAGACACAGTTTTCATCCACAGCACTGATTCAATTTTATAATTATATATTTGTGTAATTATTTGCTCATTAGAGAGCAAAAAGTTCCTCGAGGCGGGGGTCATGACTGTTTTGTTTATTTTGTGTGTTGTATTGATCCTTGCTTTCCCAGCACAGAGCAAGCATGCAGGGAATATCTACTGACCTAATGACATATAGGTGTTGTTATTAATGAACACTTTTATGAATGTCAGTGATGGACTTTCCTTTGATGATCATTTTTTTTCAAAGAAATCAAGTTTTAACAGAAGAAAATTTCTACCTGCCTAATAGTGAGGCAAGAACAATGAGATGTCTTTACAGAACCATGAAGCTAGGGTCATTGACTAGTTAATCACTTGTTTCTACACACCAGCCTTCTAGAACAGTTGTTTCTCACACTTTAGCACACATGAGATTCATTTGGAAGTCTTGTTAAAATAGGGAATGCTGAACCTTATGCTCAGAGTTTTTTATTCAGTAGGTCTGGGTTGGGTCTGGGGATTTGCATTTCTAACGACTTCCCAGGTGATACTGGTAATGCTGGTCCAGGGGAAATCGGCTCTAGCAAGAAAAGGTTCTTAATCTGGGGTTCACAGATCCCTAGAAAAAGTCTACAAAAGCGCTGTGGGGGATTTACATACACATCCCTGAAAAGGTATATACACATTTTTCATGTATATGCTATGTGCATATTTCTGGTGATAGAGCCTGCATATTTCATCAGGTACTCAAAGGCCTTCAACACTTAATTAAGAGTAGTGGTACTCAATGTTGGATACATAAGAGAACTCCCTGAAGTCTTGGCTCTTCTATTCAATTGCTGTGTGACTTTGGGCAAAATACTTAACTTCTCTGTGCCTCAAGTTCTTCATGTATAAAATGGAGCTAATATAATAGCACCTACCTTATGGGCTTGTTATGAAGTTCAAATAAGTTAATATTTGCATATCATTTAGAGAAGTACTTAATAAGTGCTAAATAGGTGATTGCTAAATAGGATTATAAACCTTAGAGTATTCTTTTTTTTAAAGTCTAGGATCCACCCCTGGTGATTCTAATGTACAGCCAGGGATGACAACCACTGCTCTGTAGTGAAAAGAGAGCAAGAGATAGATGAGTGCCTTTCTTGAGAATGTGCTGTTAAATTCCTCTCAGCGGAGCAGACTTCCCTTCCCAGAGGAGCTTTGCTAGGAAACTAGAGAGGGCTAGCAAGAGCCCTAGCATCTTGGAAATGAATTTTTTTCCTAAAACCTCAAGAGCTGGTTCATGCTGACCTTTTTTCTTGTGGTAGGGGGAGGGGCTGAGGCAAAGCAGCAGAAGGAAGAAAATTGGTTTTATCCAAGCTGATTATTTCTTTTGTTTAAAATCAATGCAAACAATAAAAGGCTGTCCTAATATAGGAAAATGCTAACATTATAAAGAAATGATCAGAGAGGTAAATACTAACTGTGTGAGCAAACCAGCTTTCGAAATGACACCAGTGACCCTTGCCTCCTGTAGTTCATGTCCTTGTGTGCTCCCTCCTACACTGAATGCAGCTGAACTGTGTGATCAATAAGATATTGCAGAAGGGACAAAGTCTAACTTCCCAGGCTAGGTTGGAAAAGACATTGCAGTTTTCCCACCCTTTGTCTTGCGTTGTTCACTCTGAGAGAAGCTAGCTGTCACACAGAGAGGACAGTCAAGCAGTTTGTGGAGAGGAAAACAAAGACCTGAGGCCTCCCACTAACAGCCCATAGTGGCTTAACAGCCACGTGAATGAGCCACGTGGGAGAGCCACGTAGGAAGTGACTCTTGCAGTCCATCAAGCTTTCAGCAACTGCAGCCCTGGTTCCTATCTTAACTGTAACCTCACAAGAGACCCCAACCCCAAACCTCCTATTCTGCAGAAACCATGAGAAATACTACATACTGATTTACGTTTTAATTCACAAAGTTTTGGGATAATTTGTTACACAGTGATACATAACTGATGAACTAAACTTAAACTTTTATTTTTTAGATGCCTGAGTTGAGAGTTTCCCTTTGGCTATTTTGGTGCCACTACAGGTGATCTGATCATTTGAGTTTTCCTAATCCTTTAAGCCCACTTAAGATACAAGGAAATGGTTAGCTAGTAAAATAGGCACACTCTACGGGTAGAGAAAGAGAACCCAGTCTCCTGCTTTGTGTTTTCCTGAGGCCTCACATCCAGAGAGAAAAAAAGTAACAAGACTCTTGAGCTGTACCAAGCTCAACAGTTAGGGGTCAGCTATGCAGGAACCTGAATTGAGTCGACAAAGTCTAATACTATCTTAAAAGAAAAATGCAGGAAAGCTCAACATTTCTTAGGAGCACAGATGGCCAGATTGCCAACCTAAACCCCCCTGAGTTTTTGGTGTCCACTGCTGTTCTTTATTTCAAAACCAAATAAACCAAAGAATAATGTGGGAAACGAGTAGATTTTTCCTGGTTAAGACTGAGTTTGGGCTGAGAGAAAATGACCATGAAGACCTTTAAGTGCTATTTATATACTGGTCATATAACAATTTGAAATAGCTGAATAGGTGATGCTCCATCACTCGGTTCTAATAAACCAGGTTACTTTGCTTTTAGAAAATAATTTCCATTTACCTGAGATTTTGCTGAAGTTCACTACTGCGGGGAGACAGACTTAAAAACTGTTGCACTGAACCTCAGAACATACATGGGATGTGTCTGACAAAAATATTTGCATATGCAGCCAGAGAGATCACATCCATAGCCTAAACTAACTTAGACCTGTTTTTGCTGTGTGATTACCTTCTGAGTTGAAGATTTGGGGACCCAGAAAAAGTGGTTCATCAGTTAATTACATCCTACTCTGATATGCTCACTTCTGTCCAGGGAACACAATATAGTACTCAGATCAGCATATTTTAATTAATTTTTACCAAAATAAGGCGAGTTAGTAGGTGATTACAGGGTGAGATCAATGATAGCATTACAAACACTCCTGAACACTTATTTTTTTCTTTCCTGTTATCTAGAAGCCAAATATTGTAGTCAGCATGTTCTAGATCAATTACACACACAGCTCATCCTCTCTGTCTATTCCAGAAATACAAAACAAGCAGTTTCAACTTAATCATGCGGGGCAGGGAAGAGGAATTGCCAGAGAGGAAGCAACTGAGAAATGCATTTACTCTAAGTGTGAGTAGGGCTCGGGGCTCCCCAGTTGAGGTCATTGGAATGAACACTGATGCTTTCCTTTAGAGTAAAGATGAAACGAGGCAAGAAACCCCTAACTGTCTGGGAAATAACATGTTTAGAAGGTGAAAAGCAGAGTCAAATAAACTTCATGTCGTTTCCGTTTTATTTCCTTTTAAGTGTGTGCCCACTTCCAGCTCACCAGGGTAAGCAGGATTTAGTTTGCCATCCCCACCCCTCCCAGTTTTTAATTTTAATGCTTTTTCTCCTTATTCTGATTTCAGGTCTTTTGGAAGGGATAAGCAAGATGTCCCAAACACCTTGGTGTGTTCAATCTGCTGGAAAGTCCCGAGTGTACCAAGTGTTCGAGAGGATAATAAAGAAGGGGTGAGGGGGCTTCCCTGGTGGCGCAGTGGTTGAGAGTCCACCTGCCGATGCGGGGAGTGCGAGTTCGTGCCCCGGTCCTGGGGGATCCCGCGTGCTGCGGGGCGGCTGGGCCCGTGGGCCATGGCCGCTGGGCCTGCGCGTCCGGAGCCTGTGCTCCGCAACGGGAGAGGCCACGACGGTGAGAGGCCCGCGTACCACAAAAAAAAAAAAAAGAAGGGGTGAGGGACTCGTGGGGAGTAAGAGGAAAACATAAGACAAGTGGAGGAGGGCGGGGCTGAAACCCATCTGTCTACCTTGGTGTTGCCCTGGTTTTTTAACATCTACTTTCACCGATTTCTATTTCCCTATTAAATTCCAGGGGGGTTGGCATTTAAAGGTTTTAGACTTTAGATTATATAATTTGACAGCTAATTTTTATTAACCAGCCTGTGAAATCTGTTTGATGGCTAAAATTTGGCTCTAACTCATAGAAGTAGAATTTTACCATATGTTTTGTATGCTGTGCTTGCTAATGTGAAATAGTTTGTCATATGTTGGGAAGCCTTTGGCTAAGGATTGAATCTCAAAGGCTTATGTGATGAAAGACATCTTGTTGAACTGAAGCTTTAATATGCTGTTGCCCAAATATCAATATGGACAATTCAAGTGATGAATAATGTACTTTAATACAGAATGTACTGGAAATTTATAGAAAGTTTTAACAATGTGCATTCCTGGGCTCTAACATAGATGAAAATCACTCTGAATCATGTAGTTAACCTACACACATATTCATATACACACTGTTTTAATGCATCTTGTATTTTCATTGAATGATTATTTATTGAGCCCCTACATGTGCCAGGCATCTGTTAAGGACTGAATATGGTCAATGTGGTCCCTTCCCTCAAAGAGGTCAAAACTTCATATAATTGAGAATGTCACTAGTAAGACCATCTATTCTACTTAATAAAAATTTTCTTTAAAATATATATGAAGCATGCTGGACAGTTAAATGTGGAAAATACTGTTATGCAAAGCCTTACCAACATCCCCAGTTAAAGTCACACTGAAAAGAAAAATAAAACATAAATAGATGGCAAAGCTAGTTATCTCCTTTCTATAACATTTAGCTTTTACAGCATTAAGGTTTAAAAAAAGCATTAAATGTTTCAAAATACATTGAGTTTTGCTCTATTCAAAATAATAAACAAAGATTTAAAGAAAGATGTAAACATTAGAGGAAATTTATTTGCCTTTGTTGTAATTTGACTCCAAGGCAAAAAAATGAAAAATTACTTGACATGAATGGTGTATGAGCTTCTATTTTTCCTTTGAAGAGGAGATTAAACAAAATAAGAAACTTTTTCATTCTTTTCTAATGAAGGTTCACTTTCCCCTATGTTACTGAATACTCCATGGACTCTTCTTAACCTAAGAATTGTATGCCTACTTGGCTGAGTCATCAATATCTTTCCTGTCATTTTTCTCCCACTGAGTTTCATGCTAATGGACTTGGCCCAGTCCATTCCCTTCCTCCCTTTATTTTCTTGAAAATTACTTTTTACTTCTCTTCTCCTTTTAAAAATTATTATTTTAATTCTTCTTTTCTTTCTCTTTACTTACACACTTTAAAAAATTGATATTTACAAATCGGTCTGCTCCTTGAACTTGTTTTTCTTTCCTAATTTGTTCTTACATAGTTGATGCATCCATACCATTCCTCCACTTTAACTTTTCATTATAAGGGATATTCTTCTGACTTACTTATATATCTTCAAAAATCATTGTGCGTTCACTGGTCAGAATGGCCACCATGAAAAAGTCTACAAATAACAAATACTGGAGAAGGTGTGGAGAAAAGGGAGCCCTCTAACACTGTTGGTGGGACTGTAAATTGGTGCAGCCAGTATGGAAAACAGTATGGAGGTTCTTCAAAAACTAAAAATAGAACTACCATATGACCCAGCAATCCCACTACTGGGCATATACCCAGAAAAGATGAAAACTCTAATTTGAAAAGATACATGCACTCCAGTATTCATTGCAGCACTATTTACAATAGCCAAGACATGGAAGCAACCTAAGTGTCCATCAACAGATAAATGGATAAAGAAGATAGAGTGTATGTATGTATACACACAAACACACACATACACACACAATGGAATATTACTCAGCCATAAAAAAGAATGAAATAGTTCCATCTGCAGCAACATGGATGAACCTAGAGATTATCATACTAAGTGAAGTAAGTCTGACAAAGACAAATGTTATATCACTTATATGTGGAATCTAAAAAATGACGCAAATGAACTTACTCACAAGACAGAAATAGACTCACATAGATAACAAACTTGTGGATACCAAAAGGGAAAGAGAAGGGGGAGGGACAAACTAGGAGGTTGGAATTAGCAGATACACATTACTATATATAAAATAGATAAACAACAAGGACCTACTGTATAGTACAGGGAACTATATTCAATACCTTGTAATAACCTATATTGGAAAAGAATCTGAATATATACATTTAACTGAATCACTTTGTTGTATACCTGAAGCTCACACAACATTGTAAATCGACTATATTCTAATTTTTAAAAAATCATGTGTGTTTAGCTCAACAATGAAAGAAGGCACTATGTTGATTATACATTCCCTAGATTAGCAGTTCTTAAATGTTAGCATGCATCAGAATCACTTGGAGATCTTATTTTTTAAAAAAATCAAAAACAGATTGCTGGGCCTCAATCTGAAACAGTAGGTGTGGGGTGGGACCCAAGAATTTGCATTTCTAACATCTTCCCAGGTGATGCTGATGCTTGCTGGCCTGGGAACCATACTTTGAGAACTACTGGCCTAGTGAACCAGGAAAACTTAAGAAGTACCAGTAAAAACACTTTGTTCTTTTTTTTATTTGGGGGTGTGAGGCAAATATAACACAGGATCCCTCAAATAAGCTGCCACATATAAACTGATACATCAATCCAGAAGTCATGTTTCAGTTCATGGTTTGACTCATGTGACCTGCAACTTAAATGAATAGAACTGGTCTTTTTGCAATAATGAACACTGAGAGTTAGTAAGCATTTCCTTTTGTTTTGTTTTCATTTTTTGTCCATTAATCTAGACTTGGAAATTCTGTGTGAAGATATGTCAAAACAAATTAGTGGGTTGCTGTAGCAATGCAGGTGGGGACTGATGAACAGAGTGTGACTGGAAGAGGTATTTCACAATTTGTTAAGGAAGCAAAGCATTATAATCCTACCGTCTTCTCTTACCACATACAAATGCATGAGCAACACACACACACATACACACACACACTGTTTCTGTGGGTAAATCAAAGGTATTTAGGGTTTTTTTTTCCCACATCTGTGATTAGTAAAACTTTCCTAGAACTGCTACAACCACAACATGTGGTAAAAGACTACATACTTAGAAAACATTTCTCCTTTATATGAGTGATTGTAACTTGTTTGTGTGATTTGTGCCAAATTGTGACTGGAAATTTGAGTTTGGGAATGGAACGTATATCTTTGCTTTTGTCTGTTTGTAGACATAGGCTTATATTCATGCATGCATTCATTGATTCATAACATTTTTTATTAAGGGTCAGAGAAAGGGAGAGTAGGAAGATTCATACAAAGAAGAATGAGAGCTCAGGGCATGGTGGATGATATATCTGTGAAGTAAAGCACAAGCATAAATCGTACAATAGGAAATATTCAATATTATGGGAGAATAGGGAAGAAGTACATATTTCTCAGGGAAAACTTGATAGAAGTAACATTTGAATTGGACTTTGAAGAATGCATGAGTCTTTGCTGGGGATGGAAAGTAGGAGAAAGCCTGGGTGGGGGTGGGGGGCATCATGCACACCTCCTGGGGAATAAACTTGTATAAGGATTTCAGGGAAATTTTAAACAGATGGATGTAGGTAGAGCATATAGTATGTGTATGGAGGAAAGTATTAAGCACTAGGGATGAAATCAGGTACAGAAAGGAGAGGAGGGAGCTGGTGTAAGCTAGGCTAAGGCACTAGCCTTAGTGGTCCAGGAGGTGTCTACAAAGGAAGAACCATATCAGTGAAGGCAGAAGCAGGGAAGGTAATGTGTCTGAACAAGAACAGCATTAAGAATCATAGAAAAGAAAGTTACTGATAAGAATTTCATATAGAGAGCTTTTAGTATAGATGTGCTAATAGGATGCAGAGAAGAGAAGAAGTCAACCATGATTTCCCAATTTTTAGTTGAAGCAGCTGTACTGTTTATGATGCTATTTTATAATAGCAGGAATGTAGAAGTGTCTTAAAGTTGTGTTGAACTGTCTCTATGGCATTCTGGCAGCCATTGCCAAAGTACCTAAGTCTTAGCAAAAAGCTTTCAGAACAGGAACATGATTTATTAGTCATATAAAATATAGGATAGAATTTGTTCAGGTATAAGACATTATCCACTAAAAGCTAATATTTTATCAGTAAGTATTGTATTATATCTTTGAGTCATTCAACAGTTGTTTCCGGACAAGAGTAATATTGAAGATTCTCAACAGGATGAGGGAAAGCTACCTGTCATCTCTCCTTGGTTGAGAAATACCAACATCTCTGTTATTTATGGGAATTTCTGTACCTCTGAGGAGTGTTGCAACAGGGAAGGACACCAAACAGGCTGAGAACCACTACTGTACGAAAAGGAGGCCAGAGAGATCCTTTACAAAGTACTCCCAATCTTGGCTCCAACCACAGTCTCTGAAGAATATAGAGGCATAGTTTTAATCTCTGTCATTCCAATAAGGTTAAGAAAGATTGAGAGGAGGAAACAGGAGTTGAAAGAAATCAGTTGTTTCCAGGGATGTTTTACTGATTGCAGAAATTAGTCAGAAGCCAATCTTTTCTACCAAAATATGAGGATCAAGATAAATTGACAACCAGTGATTTGTGAGAGTAAACTTAAAAATCAGCAGAAAATTACTGATAGGAAGACAAGAAAGGTGACGAGTATCAAATAATAGTTTGAGGGTATGAGCTAGACCAGAAAGATGTTAAGGACGAGAATATTCTAACGGAGGCTAGAGAAATTCATGGGTCAATAGTTCAGTTCTTGCCGTATAGCCAAAGTGGTCCGCGAGACCAGGAGAGATGTGACCGTGACTTTGTGTTCTCATTGTTTTTGTGCCTACAAGGTCAAAGGCAATGTTCTAAAAGGCACAGGGTGGCCTGAGACCTGTATGTGGGTGAAGGGCAATAAAAAAATTATACTTCTTTGAGAGAAGGCCTCCAAAACTAAATGTAAGAGAGTAAGATATTCTAAAGGTATTCAATATGCAAATACTCAAATTCATACATCAGGAGAAGATAGTGCATGGAAACGGCAACAGTTGTGCTTATTAGGATGATGAGATAGTGAAAGATTACAAAGGCAGTCTAACAATTTTCACCTATTGATGAGGGCCAACATGTTAACTAAGCAGCAGACCAGAAAGACTGGTGATAAAAAGATAGAATGTCCAGTGTTAAAGCCTTGCTGCTACTCTGTGTGTCGTGCACTAACCAGATGCCTGGGCATCATCTCAGATTTTGTTAGAAATGGAGAGAACCACCTACCTTGCCCCCCAAAAGGTCTACTCAACCAGAATCTGCATTTTAACAAGATTCCCGGGGACTATAGTGCACATTAAAGTTTGAGGAGCTCTGAGCTGGGAGACTTTAAATAAGGCCAGGTGAAAGATGATTGTATTTTGCATATCATAATTAATTCCATCTCTGCCTAAGTTAATTAAGTAAAACAGTCATTTTTAACTTATCTATTTTCAATGATTTTAAATTATTTTTCTATTCAAAGATTCATCTGAGAATTGGCAAATGCCTTAGACACTCTTCTCCCATCCCATCCATCCTTACAAGTGGATGCAATTTCAGAATATAACTTAAAGCCCAGCCACAAATTTCAATTTAAGAAGTAGTATTTAAAGAATCCCAAGCACTCTTCTACAGAATTATTAATTAGAAACCACCTGAATGCTTGTGGACCCAATCCACCAACTGGCTGCTATCTTGGGGCCTAGCTGGGTTTGCTCTAAATAGAAACTGTGAAGGCACCCACATATGTTACACAATCAGGGCCCTGAACAGGACTGCCTTGACTGCCAGGCAACCAAGTTCTATGGATACCAAGATGACATATACAACGTGTGCCATCAACTGCAATTGACAAGTAAAACTTTCAGTCACAGGCATCTAGACATTTGGGTGGTATTATAAATCATCTGAAAGTTTTTGTTTACTAAATTATAATCCTCAAGATTGTGATAATGGCTAATGTTTGAGTATTTATTATGCACTATGAACTAGGAAACTATCTGCTCCTCACCCCTGTATCTATCTCTCTCTCTTCGTTTCTCCTTAAAATAACCTTGTAAGGTAGGTATTTTTGTCCCTAATTTTAAAATATGGAAACTGAGACTTACTTTAATAAACTTTCCAAAATCATAGCTAACAAGTAAATGGAAAGTAGTGGAGCCTGAACTCATATGTAGATCTAACTTACTGCAAAACCTGTATTTTTACCAGCCAGGCTAAAGACTATAAAAGTCTTTAGAATAACTGCTTTAGAAAAAATTCTGCAAAACCAACTCTATTTCACTATAAAATGAAATATTTCATCAGGGACTTTTTTCTTCCTACACTACCTTTTTCACAGAAAGTACATCTTTTTTTGTAAAGTCTGTAAAATAATTTGTTCTGGTTCATTCAGCAAGTTATCACCAAAGTTTGATACTGCTTATCAAAGTTGTAAGGTAATTAATGTCAAATATGAAAACAAAATAAGATGGCTCATATAGACTGAGTAAAGTTGGGGGAAAAGTTATTTTATTTTTAAATTAAATTATTCTTTTCATAGCAGCTGATGAGTTCATGAAGTAAAGCAAAAAGCCGCATCAAAAAGCCTTAAGTCCATAAATTCTAACTCCCTTCTCTGTTGACCTGACTTCACCAGAGGTTACTTACAACTTGGGCTCAGACGCTTTAATCATAAGACAAACTATGTAGTCCAAAATATATAACGACACAGAGTCTTTCTAGACCAATAGCCTGAAGCAGTCCTCCACAGTCAATTAATTTTAATAACATTCTATAAGGCAAATAGGGAGAGTAAGAATATTACTATCACAGGCAAAAGAGCCTGCCAGAAGAATGTTTTTAAGTATATGCCCTCTATTCTGTGAGGTAGTCCAAGTCCTCGTTTTCTTTAACCATTATTATTCATGTCACATTTTAAAAAATGTCACAGTATGAAGTCATCTATTACATTGAAATGGTGAAAGGGAAGGATGGAGAGATAGGGAACAAATGAACATGGATTTGTAAACACTCTCCTAGGAGTTTTAAACCTTAAGTGACCCCTAAAGGAGAGTGTTTTGAGACTTTCACAGATCTTTCTCCATTTATATAATAATAATGCTCTCCTCCTATTAGCACCGTGATTTTGAAGTATAGTATATTTGAGGTATCATGTAATCCTCACACCAACCTGTGAACTCTTCTCACCTTTTTACTGAAAGGAAAACTAAAGTTTGGAGACATTATACATTAATTGCCCAAGCTGGTGCAGTTCATATGTGAGAAAGCTTTCTGAAACTGGGTTTCCCAGACTCAGATCTCTTGCTGCCTCCCAACTAGCAATACTACAAAAGTTTAGTTTGAACATAAGTATCTGGCTCTGTCTGCGAGGCTCTTTGTATAAGGTTGTCCCATTTGCAATTTGATTCAAGTAAACTAACACATACTAAGCTTCTATTAAGGTTCAGTGAATACAGAAATGACAAATACAATCTTTACACTCAAAAGCCTTCTCATCTGGTGTAGAAGATCATAAACCAGGAACTGCAATCTAAATTACTCCCTTACTATGCTCATTATGCCTTCCTGAAAATGAGTGTGAATGTGCAAACTAGTGAACTGGACACTTTAGGTGAACTGTATGGAATGTGAATTATATCTCAATACAGCTGCTATTAAAAAAATAAAATAATAAATTAAAAAAAGATTAAAAAATTTGTGTTAAGGAAAGGATTCTTGTCTCCAGAAAACCTAAGATAATCACAAAATAATTACTTACCCTTGATCCTGGACCTGACTTTAATAATACAATCTCAGCATTTTGGGATACTGCTTTTGCACAACATTATTAACCTCTAATCAATAAACATCCAACCAAAGTTATGGTGCTTTACCTGTAGCATTTCTAATTTCATTGTTGTTTCAAACAAACGTTATATTTTTTTGAAATTTACATTTCCTAACATAAATATTATACTTAGTTGTCTAAAATTACTACTTATTTTTTAAAGCAAAGGTAACATAAAACATCCAATAGTTGCACAAATGTTATATAAATAAAGATAGAGGTCCTGTCCAAACGAAATGTGCACTGGTGGGCAGTGCCACTGTGGAACGGTCCCAAATAGTCAAGTTCCTCTGAAATATGGGCAGGAGCGGCTCCTTGCCCATTGCCCAGCCCTCTGATCCAGTGTGAACTTTTCATTTTACAGGTGAGGACAACGAAACAAGAAGGTGTTGACCTCTTAAAATATTCCCAAGATCACACAGAAAAGGATCACAAACAGAACTTTCTACTGCTTTTTCTACTACTCCACTGAGTTGGGATTAAGTGGTAAAGTCTTCACTGATGCAACACATAGTTATTAAGTAGTTTCTATTTTCTAGGCTTCATTCTAGGCAATATAGACATGTTGATAAAAATCACAGGCAAAAAAATTGCACTGTGGCAAGGAAGACAGATAAGAAGTAAGCCCGAGTATAAACAGGTAAATAAAGGATAGTAATTAGTTGTTATGCAGAGGATTAAGATAAGGTTATTCATGGAGGTGACTTTAGCTCCTGAGCCCTACAGGGCTGCTTGTGAAGAGTGGTGGGAAGAGAAATCCAGGCAGTAAAGGAGCTGATGAAAAAGCCCTAAGGCAGGCATGAGCTTCAAGTGTGCTGAGGAAAATAAAGGAATCCAGGATAATCCTATGTGTTTGATTTAAGTAACTGGTTGAATTCTGGTGTCAGTAATTGCAATAGAGATGTGGGGGAAAGAAGCAGGTTTTGACAGGGGAGATTAAGAATTCTATATTGATCCTAAAAAAGTTTGAGATGACTGATAGGCAGTCAAGGAGGGTAGGGGGTGTGTCGGGGATAGGACTAGGAGAGTAAAATGCTTTCTGAAGAAACTGGTTCCTGTCTGACTTATACATTTTGGGTCCCAAAGAGACAACTGAAGCAGAGTGGTATAAAAGGTTATGGTTGGTAGGAGGCAGAGGTAGAGAAAGCAGGATTGATCAATACAATGGAGAAGGAACGCTTCACTGCAGAATAAGTAGTTTGCATCTCTGAGCAAGTTCTGGTATAATTTTAAGGATAAATCCTAATTTATCTAATTAGGTGGTAGACCCAGACTTTACCAGAAAATCAGGTATTCAAATCTATTGTGTACCTTCTTCTTCAAATAAGGAAAAGTACTGCATGTTAACTCTGTGTGCCCTGGCAAGAAGCTTACATTTTAGCAACACTAAGAAAAAAACAGTGGCACAATGAACACAAACTCTATCAGTCATCTTCCACTCTGCGGTCCCAATGCCTGTTCTAAGCTGCCAATCTGAACAGGACATGTCCCTCCTGAAATCCCTTTATAGTCTGTCGTTTCTCTTAGCAGAGAGTCAAACTCCTCATCATGGCCCACAAGGCAGCACATGCTGGTCCCTGCCAATTTCTCCAGCCTCATTTCTTGCTACCTCTTGCTCACAGGACCAGCTGAGTTCTCTTCTCAAATGAACTGTGTGCTCACTCTACTTGTTAATGCTTTGATCTTGACCAGGACAAGACAGAGATGCTTCTTGCTCAACTCTTCCCGAAGTGAACTCCTACTTATACTTCAGGTCTTTGTCAAGATAACACTTCCTCAGAGGAAGTTCCTCTAGAAAACCCGCCTTGCCCCCTTGTCCTAAGTCTGACTTAGGAGTTTCACCTCCAGATATTCCATCATCTTTAGCACTGACCACCCCCACGTTGCGACCGTCTACATATTTGCAGCTGTCCTGCATAATTTTATTGAGGTCAGGGACCATAGCTGTCCTGTTCATTGTTGTATCTTCCATACTGAGTGCAGTCTGGGCATTTAGCATCTAGGGGCTTAATACACAGTGAATAAGTGCAAAGAAAACTTTCTACTAGATTTTAAATTCCTAGAGAGCAGGAACCCTAGGCTGGTTAAACATACTACCTCCAACTCTAAACACAAGGTGAGTGCTCAAAGAAATTTATACTTTTTCAACTGAGAGCTGCATTTCCCATGCTTTACATCTATGATTTGAGTATATTGAAAGTGGAATTTCTGGTGAAGCGTCCTGCCATTGTCTTTGCACCAGCTTTGGCCATATTTTAACCTGCCCAGCCGTTGGATACCATACCATTTCTAAGTCTAGGTAGACAAATATCTGAACTAATATTACTCATCTACCCTCTCAATATGGTCTGATTTATGCCATACGTATTTATGCCATAAAGTATTCCTGCATCTAAACTTTGTCCTACAAATGAAATACTCACTATTATCCTGCAACTTAGACCATTTGATTTAAAATGCATTTCTTCAGGGCTTTTAAATACTTTGCGATCTTTATCTTTCCACCATGTGGAAATAAGTTTCAGAACTAAACTGATCACAGTGATCGATGTTTTGATGCAACAGTTCCTTACATTGAAAATCAAGAACACAAAATCAGAATTTAACTAAAACGTATACTCATAATAAGTTTAAATATTTGTACTTACCTTCTAGTGCATCTTTCATATCCTGAGCAAACAGGGTCCACATAATTTCAGCACTTATTTTTCCCATGTTCAGTTCTTGAGGAAACCTAAAACCAAACACATATATTAGTAGATCAAAAAGAAAAATGTGCCTGAAAAAACAAAACACTTTACATTAAACAGTCACCACAGTAATTATTACATAGTTTATAAATACTTTTACTTATGAGATTTCTCTTTATAAACTTTCAGGGGTAGGGAGAAAAAGCTGAGCACCAGAGTGTGGCGATAAAGACAATTACTGGGTGAAAGGAAAACAGACTTCATTACATCAGTGCTGATGTAATATTGCCCAGGGCTCCTGATGGATGGCTTATGCTGTGTGTTTGCTTGTGTCTAAAGAGCCCCTTTAGTTTTATCAAACACTTTGTCTTCGCATGTCTCAATTTGAGGATAGGCCAGATGAATCTGAGGAGGAGATACCATGTAACAGCAAAAACCACACCTCACATTCATCTGTCAGCCATTTTTCTCGAAGCAAACTTGAGTGCTCCCATTCTCTATTTGCTTAAAGCGAATTATTTCAAGAAAGATTCCTCACTCCTCTAGTAAAATGGCCCATGGTGTACCCATTAGTCAGGACTCCAGAACTACCAGGCAGGCTGTGTATTTTATTTTATTTTATTATTATTTTTTGTGGTACGTGGGCCTCTCACTGTTGTGGCCTCTCCCATTGCGGAGCACAGGCTCCGGACGCACAGGCTCAGCGGCCATGGCTCATGGGACCAGCCGCTCTGCGGCATGTGGGATCTTCCCGGACCGGGGCACGAACCCGTGTCCCCTGCATCGGCAGGCGGATTCTCAACCACTGCGCCACCAGGGAAGCCCAGGCTGTGTATTTTAGATCAAACAAGCTTAAACCAAAGACAAGATTCCTACTGCTGCTAAATATGTATTCTGTTTGTATGTGTTTTCAATCTCATGATAAGCCCAGTGAAAATAATTTCATTTCATTGTAAACACTCAGCCCATGCCAACATGCAAGACTGAAAGTATTTTCTGTTCTAACAAATATATATTATATATTTTATGCATTGAATGTATTATTTATAAAGTGCATGCATATAATTGTTTATATACATATACACAAGCTAACATATTAAGGAAATATATATATACACATATATATGTAAAGTAACAAGAATAACTTTCACATACATTTTTTTAAAGATTTTTTTGATGTGGACCATTTTTTTTAAAGTCTTCATTGAAAGTTAAGACTTTGTCTTCCTATGCAGGGGGTGCAGGTTCAATCCCTGGTCGGGGAACTAAGATCCCACATACCTCACAGCCGAAAAACCAAAACATAAAACAGAAGCAACAGTGTAACAAATACAATATTGTAACAAATTCACATTCTTTTATATCTTTGAGTCCAAATCAAAAAAAGAGAAAAGAGTAATATAACCCTGAATGGGATAGAAAGGGTTACTTAAGTAAATATGACCTCAATACAACCTCAACAAAGAAAAGACCACATATCCTTCATACTATTTCACCAAAGCACAGCATGTTTCATCAAATATCCTTTACTAATTTCCATCTATCAATTTATCTAATAATGTCAACTGATACTTTAAAACTTAAATGCAGATACATTATTTTTAAGTATTAAAACAGAACACTAGGCTCGAACCCACCCAGAAGTTGGAACACACCTCAGAAACCCACCAACTTGGGGGCCCAGGCCTGAGTCTAACTCCAGAAGCTCCAGCACACAGGCGATCGACTTGATTAGGTAGAGAGAGACACCCACGGTATGTGTGGAGCTCCCCGCGGCTCTGTGAACAGCACGAACTCCGGTGGGAACCCACGCCACGCGCCAGAGGTAAAGAAGCCTCTGCCATCCACAATGGTCTCTTCCAGTTCTGAGTGACGTGGGGTACGAATGAGCCTTGGCTGTGATCCCTGTTTTACATCTTTACTCCAGCATCTCTAGAGAACTCTGCAGACATTTCATCATCACTGGAAGGTGATGAAGTACTGATGAAAGAAACATCCCCTACTGATCCCCTCGTTGAAGCTTAGACAGAGACATCAGAAATACATCTACACGTGGAACTTCTCCTATAGAACACCCACCGAACACTGGCAGAAGACCTCAGACCTCCCAAAAGGCAAGAAACTCCCCACGTACCTGGGTAGGGCAAAAGAAAAAAGAATAAACAGAGACAAAAGAATAGGGACGGGACCCGCACCAGGGGGAGGGACCCGGGAAGGAGGAAAGGTTTCCAAACACTGGAAGCCCCTTCGCGGGCGGAGACTGCGGGTGGCGGAGGGGGTAGCTTCGAAGCCGCGGAGGAGAGCGCAGCAACAGGGTGCGGAGTGCAAAGCGGAGAGATTCCCGCACAGAGGATCGGTGCCGACCGGCACTCACCAGCCCGAGAGCCTTGTCTGCTCACCCGCCAGGGCAGGCGGGGGCTGGGAGCTGAGGCTCGGGCTGCGGGGGTCAGACCGCAGGGAGAGGACTGGGGTTGGTGGCGTGAACACAGCCTGAAGGGGTTAGTGCACCACAGCTGGCCGGGAGGGAGTCCGGGAGAAGTCGGGAGCTGCCGAAGAGGGAAGAGACCTTTTCTTCCCTCTTTGCTTCCTGGTGCGTGAGGAAAGGGGATTAAGCGCACCTCGTAAAGGAGCTCCAGAAACAGGCGCGGAGCTGCCGAAGAGACAGGAGACTTTTTCTTGCCTCTTTGCTTCCTCGGGCGCGAGGAGAGGAGATTAAGGGCACCGCGTAAAGGAGCTCCAGAAACGGGCGCGAGCCGCGGCTGTCGGCACGGAGAGTAGAGACGGGTGTGGGACGCTAGCGTTGCTGCTGCCGCCACCAAGAGGCCTGTGTGCAAGCACAGGTCACTCTCCACATAGCCCCTTCCGGGAGCCCGTGCAGCCTGCCACTGCCGTGGTCCCGGGATCCAGGGACAGCTTCCCCGGGAGAACGCGCGGTGCGACTCAGGCCAGTGCAGCGTCACGCCGGCCTCTGCCGCCGCCGGCTCGCCCCGCATCCATGCCCTTCCCTCCCCCCGGCCTGTGCCAGAGCCCCCGAATCAGCTGCTCCTTTAACCCCGTCCTGTCTGAGTGAAGGGCAGACGCCCTCGGACGACCTACACGCAGAGGCGCGGCCAAGTCCAAAGCTGAACCCCAGGAGCTGTGCGAACAAAGAGGAGAGGGGGACAGCCTCAGAAGCAGCGGATTAAAGCTCCACAATCAACTTGAAGTGCCCTGCATCTGTGGAAAACCTGAATAGACAATGAATCATCCCAAGTTGAGGAGGTGGACTTTGGGAGGAAGATATACTATTATTTTCCCCATTTTTCTTTTTGTGAGTGTGTATGTGTGTGCTGCTGTGTGAGATTTTGTCTGTATAGCTTTGCTTTCACCATTTGCCCTAGGGTTAGACTGACCCGTTTTTCTTTTCTTTTTTTTTTTTTTTAATAGAAATTTTTCTTCTTAATAATTATTTTTTACTTTAATAACTATACTTTATCCTACTTTATTTTGTTTTCTCCCTTCCTTTCTTCCTTCCTTTCTTCTCTCCTTCCCTCCATTCTTCCTTCCTTCCTCCCTTCTTTCCTCCCTTCCTTCCTCCCTTCCTTCCTCTCTTCCTTCCTCCATTTCTTTCTCTCCTTCCTTTCTTGCTTTCTTCCTTCCTTCATTTCTTCCTTCCTCCCTTCCTTTCTTTCTTCCTTCCTTCCCTCCCTTCCTACTTCCCTCCCTCCCTCCTTCCTTCCTTCCTTTTCTTTCCTTTCTATTTTTTCTCCCTTTAATTTTGAGCCGTGTGGATTAAAGGCTCTTGGGGCTCCAGCCAGGCATCAGGGCTGTGTCTCTGAGATGGGAGAACCAACCTCAGGACACTGGTCCACAAGAGACCTCCCAGCTCCACGCACTATCAAACGGCAAAAATCTCCCAGAAATCTCCATCTCAACACCAAGACCCAGCATCACTCCAGGACCAGCAACGAACAGTGCTGGACACCTTATGCCCAACAAAGAGCAAGACAGGTCTACAGCCCCATCCATTAGCAGAGAGGCTGCCTAAAATCATAATAAGGCTACCAACATCCCCAAACACACCACCAGACGTGGACTTGCCCACCAGAAAGACAAGATCCAGCCTCATCCACCAGAACAGAGGCACTAGTCCCCCCAACCAGGAAACCTACTCAACCCACTGAACCAACCTTAGCCACTGGGGACAGCCACCAAAAACAACGAGAACTACAAACCTGCAGCCTTCAAAATGGAGACCCCAAACACAGTAAGATAAGCAAAATGAGAAGACAGAAAAACACACAGCAGATGAAGGAGCAAGATAAAAACACACCAGACCTAACAAATGAAGAGGAAATAGGCAGTCTATCCGGAAAAGAATTCAGAATAATGATAGTAAAGATGATTCAAAATCTTGGAAATAGAAGAGACAAATTGCAAGAAACAGTTAACAAGGACGTAGAAGAAATAAAGAGGAAGCAAGCAACGATGAACAACACAATAAATGAAATGAAAAATGTGCTAGATGGGATCAATAGCAGAATAACTGAGGCAGAAGGACGGATAAGTGACCTGGAAGATAAAATAGTGGAAATAACTACTGCAGAGCAGAAGAAAGAAAAAAGAATGAAAAGAACTGAGAACAGTATCAGAGACCTCTGGGACAAAATTAAACGCACCAAAATTCGAATTATAGGGGTCCCAGAAGAAGAAGAGAAAAAGTAAGAGACTGAGAAAATATTTGAAGAGATTACAGTTGAAAACTTCCCTAATATAGGAAAGGAAATAGTCAATCAAGTCCAGGAAGCACAGAGAGTCCCATACAGGATAAATCCAAGGAGAAACACGCCAAGACACATAATAATCAAACTGTCAAAAATTAAATACAAAGAAAACATATTAAAAGCAGCAAGGGAAAAACAACAAATAACACACAAGGGAATCCCCATAAGGTTAACATCTGATCTTTCAGCAGAAACTCTACAAGCCAGAAGGGAGTGGCAGGACATATTTAAAGTGATGAAGGAAAAAAACCTACAAGCAAGATTACTCTACCAACAAGGATCTCATTCAGATTTGATGGAGAAATTAAAACCTTTACAGACAAGCAAAAGCTGAGAGAGTTCAGCACCACCAAACCAGCTCTACAACAAATGCTAAAGGAACTTCTCTAGGCAAGAAACACAAGAGAAGGAAAAGACCTACAAGAACAACCCAAGACAATTAAATAAATGGTAATAGGAACATACATATCGATAATTACCTTGAATGTAAATGGATTAAATGCTCCCACCAAAAGACACAGACTGGCTGAATGGATACAAAAATAAGACCCATATATATGCTGTCTACAAGAGACCCACTTCAAACCTAGGGACACATACAGACTGAAAGTAAGGGGATGGAAAAAGATATTCCATGCAAATGGAAATCAAAACAAAGCTGGAGTAGCAATTCTCATATCAGACAAAATAGACTTTAAACTAAAAACTGTTATAAGAGACAAAAGGACACTACATAATGATCAAGGGATCAATCCATGAAGAAGATATAACAATTGTAAATATATATGCACCCAACATAGGAGCACCTCAATACATAAGGCAAATACTAACAGACATAAAAGGGGAAATCGACAGTAACACAATCATAGTAGGGGACTTTAACACCCCACTTTCACCAACGGACAGATCATCCAAAATGAAAATAAATAAGGAAACATAAGCTTTAAATGATACATTACACAAGATGGACTTAATTGATATTTATAGGACATTCCATCCAAAAACAACAGAATACACATTTTTCTCAAGTGCTCATGGAACATTCTCCAGGATAGATCACATACTGGGTCACAAATCTGGCCTTGGCAAATTTAAGAAAATTGAAATCGTATCAAGTATCTTTTCCGACCACAACGCTATGAGACTAGATATCAATTACAGGAAAAGATCAGTAAAAAATACAAACACATGGAGGCTAACCAATACACTACTTAATAACGAAGTGATCACTGAAGAAATCAAAGAGGAAATCAAAAAATACTTAGATACAAATGACAATGGAAACACGACAACACAAAACCTATGGGATACAGCAAAAGCAGTTCTAAGAGGGAAGTTTATAGCAATACAATCCTACCTTAAGAAACAGGAAACATCTCGAATAAACAACCTAACGTAGCACTTAAAGCAATTAGAGAAAGAGGAACAAAAACCCCCCAAATTTAGCAGAAGGAAAGAAATCATAAAGATCAGATCAGAAATAAATGAAAAAAAAATGAAGGAAACAATAGCAAAGATCAATAAAAGTAAAAGCTGGTACATTGAGAAGATAAATAAAATTGATAAACCATTAGCCAGACTCATCAAGAAAAAAAGGGAGAAGACTCAAATCAATAGAATTAGAAATGAAAAAGGAGATGTAACAACTGACACTGCAGAAATACAAAAGATTATTAGAGATTACCACAAGCAACTCTATGCCAATAAAATGGACAACCTGGAAGAAATGGACAAAATCTTAGAAATGCACAACCTGCCGAGACTGAACCAGGAAGAAGTAGAAAATATGAACAGACCAATCACAAGCACTGAAATTGAAACTGTGATTTAAAATCTTCCAACAAACAAAAGCCCAGGACCAGATGGCTTCACAGGCGAATTCTATCAAACATTTAGAGAAGAGCTAACACCTATCCTTCTCAAACTCTTCCAAAAGATAGCAGAGGGAGGAACACTCCCAAACTCATTCTATGAGACCACCATCACCCTGTTACCAAAACCAGACAAAGACGTCACAAAGAAAGAAAACTACAGGCTAATATCACTGATGAACAAAGATGCAAAAATCCTCAAAAAAATATTGGCAAACAGAATCCAACAGCACATTAAAAGGATCATACACCATGATCAAGTGGGGTTTATTCCAGGAATGCAATGATTCTTCAATATACGCAAATCAATCAATGTGATACAACATATCAACAAACTGAAGGAAAAAAACCATATGATCATCTCAATAGATGCAGAGAAAGCTTTTGACAAAATTCAACACCCATTTATGATAAAAACCCTGCAGAAAGTAGGCATAGAGGGAAATTTCCTCAACATAATAAAGGCCATATATGACAAACCCACAGCCAGCATTGTTCTCAATGGTGAAAAACTGAAACCATTTCCACTATGATCAGGAACAAGACAAGGTTACCCACTCTCACCACTCTTATTCAAAATAGTTTTGGAAGTTCTAGCCACAGCAATCAGAGGAAAAAAAGAAATAAAAGGAATCCAAATTGGAAAAGAAAAAGTAAAGCTGTCCCTATTTGCAGATGACATGATACTATACATAGAGAATCCTACGGATGCTACCAGAAAACTACTAGAACTAATCAATGAATTTGGTAAAGTAGCAGGATACAAAGTTAATGCACAGAAATCTCTGGCATTCTTATACACTAATGATGAAAAATCTGAGAGTGAAATTAAGAAAACACTCCCATTTACCACTGCAACAAAAAGAATAAAATATCTGGGAATAAACCTACCTAAGGAGACAAAAGACATGTATGCAGAAAACTATAAGACACTGATGAAAGAAATTAAAGATGATACAAATAGGTGGAGAAACATGCCAAGTTCTTGGGTTGGAAGAATCAACATTGTGAAAATGACTCTACTACTCAAAGCAATCTACAGATTCAATGCGATCCCTATCAAATTACCACTGGAATTTTTTACAGATCTAGAAAAAAAATTTCACAAGTTGTATGGAAACACAAAAGACCCCGAATAGCCAAAGCAATCTTGAGAACGAAAAATGGAGCTAGAGGAATCAGGCTCCCTGTCTTCAGACTATACTACAAGGCTACAGTAATGAAGGCAGTATGGTACTGGCACAAAAACAGAAATATAAATTAATGGAACAGGATAGAAAGCCCAGAGATAAACCCACACACATATGGTCACCTTATCTTTGATAAAGGAGGGAAGGATATACAGTGGAGAAAAGACAGCCTCTTCAATACATGGTGCTGGGCAAACTGGACAGGTACATGTAAAAGTATGAAATTAGAACACTCCCTAACAGCACAGACAAAAATAAACTCAAAATGGGTTAAAGACCTAAATGTAAGGCCAGACACTATCAAACTCTTAGAGGAAAACACAGGCAGAACACTCTATGACATAAATCACAGCAAGATCCTTTTTGACCCATCTCCTAGAGAAATGGAAATAAAAACAAAAATGAACAAATGTGACCTAATGAAACTTAAAAGCTTTTGCACAGCAAAGGATACCATAAACAAGACCAAAAGACAACCCTCAGAATGGGAGAAAATATTTCCAAATGAAGCAACTGACAAAGGATTAATCTCCAAAATTTATAAGCAACTCAGGCAGCTCAATAACAAAAAAACAAACAACCCAATCCAAAAATGGGCAGAAGACCTAAATAGACATTTCTCCAAAGAAGATATACAGATTGCCAACAAACACATGAAAGAATGCTCAACATCATTAATCATTAGAGAAATGCAAATCAAAACTACAATGAGATATCATCTCACACCGGTCAGACTGGCCATCATCAAAAGCTCTAGAAACAATAAATGCTGGAGAGGGTATGGATAAAAGGGAACCCTCTTGCCCTGCTGGTGGGAATATAAATTGATACAGCCACTATGAAGAACAGTATGGGGGTTCCTTAAAAAACTACAAATAGAACTACCATACAACCCAGCAATCCCACTACTGGGCATGTACCCTGAGAGAACCATAATTCAAAAAGTTTCATGTACCAAAATGTTCATTGCAGCTCTATTTACGAAAGCCAGGACATGGAAGCAACCTAAGTGTCCATCAACAAATGAATGGATAAAGAAAATATGGCACATATATACAATGGAATATTACTCAGCCATAAAAAGAAATGAAACTGAGTTATTTGTAATGAGGTGGAGAGACCTGGAGTCTGTCATACAGAGAGAAGTAAGTCAGAAGGAGAAAAACAAATACCGTATGCTAACACATATATATGGACTCTAAGAAATGAAAATGTCATGAAGAGATTAGTGGTAGGACGGGAATAAAACACAGACCTACTAGAGCATGGACTTGAGGATATGGGGAGGGGGAAGGGTAAGCTGTGATGTAGTGAGAGAGTGGCAGGGACATATATACACTACCAAATATAAATTAGATAGCTAGTGGGAAGTTGCCGCATAGCACAGGGAGATCACCTCTGTGCTTTGTGACCACCTAGAGGGGTGGGATAGGGAGGGTGGGAGAGAGGGTGACTCAAGAGGGAAGAGATATGGGAACATATTATATGTATAACTGATTCACTTTTTTGTAAAGGAAAAACTAACACACTATTGTAAAACAGTTATACTCCAATAAAGATGTTAAAAAAATTAAAGAAATAAAAAAATAAATAAACTCAATAGCTTAAACTTTAAAAATAAATAAATAAACAAATAAAACAGAACACTTCCTATGATCAAAAAATAAATATAACCTAGATATATACAAAATTAGTTTTCAACAATAAATTTTACCCCCTTTATATAAAAATAATCTTTGGCAAGTAATGTTTCATTTGTGGGTAGCTATGAATATCCCATATATGTAGTATATTAATTTTTATGTAATAGATACACAGCAACAAAATTGTAAGTGATATAATTACAGTGATTTAAGCTCATAAAATGAGGAAATCTATTATTTTAATTTTTTGAATCCAGAGAATGTATTAATTCAGTTTATGGTGCCCTGATATAAAAAACAAAGACATTGGGAGACCTTCAAGATGGCGGAAGCGTAAGATGTAGAGATAACCTTCCCCCTCAACAAATACATCAGAAATACATCTACATGTGGAACAGCTCCTACAGAATACCTAGTGAACACTGGCAGAAGACCTCAGACCTCCCAAAAGGAAAGAAACTCCCCACATACCTGGGCAGGGCAAAAGAAAAAAAGAAAAAACAAAGACAAAAGAATAGGGATGGGACCTGCACCAGTGGGAGGGAGCTGTGAAGGAGGAAAGGTTTCCACACACTAGGAAGGCCCTTCGCTGGCAGAGACTGTAGGTGGCAGAGGTGGGGAGCTTTGGCGCCACGGAGTAGAGTGCAGCAACAGGGGTGCAGAGGGCAAACCGGAGAGATTCCTACACAGAGGAACGGTGCTGACCAATACTCGCCAGCCCGAGAGGCTTGGCTGCTCACCTGCCAGGACAGGTGGTTGCTGGGAGCTGAGGTTCAGGCTTCGGAGGTCAGATCTCAGGGAGAGGACTGGGGTTGGCTGTGTGAACACAGCCTGAAGGGGCTAGTGCACCACGGCTAGCCGGGAGGGAGTCCAGGAAAAGTCTGGAGCTGCCACAGAGGCAAGAGACCATTGTTTCAGGGTGTGTGAGTGGTGGGGATTCAGAGCACCACCTAAACGAGCTCCAGAGATGGGCACGAGCCACAGCTATCAGCGCGGACACCAGAGACAGGAAGACTCTAAGACTGCTGCTATAGCTACCAAGAAGCCTGTGTGCAAGCACAGGTCACTATTCACACTGCCTTTCCAGGGAGACTGTGCAGCCCGCCACTGCCAGGGTCCCGTGATCCAGGGACAACTTCCCCAGGAGAACACACGGCACACCTCAGGCTGGTGCAACGTCATGATGGCCTCTGCCGCCACAGGCTCACCCCACATCTGTAGCCTCCCTTGCCCTGGCCTGAGTAAGCCAGAGCCCCCTAATCAGCTGCTCCTTTAACCTTCTCCTATCTGAGCGAAGAACAGATGCCCATAGGCTACCTACGCGAAGAGGCGGGGCCAATCCAAAGCTGAAGGCTGGGAGCTGTGCGAGCAAAGAAGAGAAAGGGAAATCTCTCCCAGCAGCCTAAGAAGCAGCAGATTAAATCTTCACAATCAACTTGGTGTACCCTGTATCTGTGGAATCCCTGAATAGATAATGAATCATCCCAAAATTGAAGTGGTAGAATTTGGGAGCAGCGGTATATATATATTTTTCCATTTTCTCTTAGTGAGTGTGTATATGTATGCTTCTTTGTGTGATTTTGTCTGCATAGCTTTGTTTTTACCATTTTTCCTAGGGCTCCATCTGTCCTTTTTTTTTTTTTCTTTTAATATAGTTTTTAGCACTTGTTATCATTGGTGGATTTGTTTTTTGGTCTGGTTGCTCACTTCTTTCTTTCATTCTTTATTTTTTCTTATTTTATTACTTTTTAGTTTTTAAATTTTTAATAATTTTTTATTTTTTTATATCAATAACTTTATTTTATATTATTTTATTACTTTTCCTTCTTTCTTTCTTTTTTTTTTTTCTCCCTTTTCTTCTGAGCCATGTGGCAGACTGGGTCTTGGTGCTCCATCCAGGTGTCAGGCCTCTGTCTCTGAGGTGAGAGAGTCAAGTTCAGGACACTGGTCCAACAGAGACCTCCCAGCTCCATGTAATATCAAACGGCGAAAACTCTCCCAGAGATCTCCATTCAATGTGAAGACACAGCTCCACTCAACAACCAGCAAGCTACAGTGCTGGACACCCTATGCCAAACAACTAACAGGACAGGAACACAACCCCAAGCATTAGCAGGGAGGCTGCCTAAAATCATAATAAAGTCACAAACAGCCTAAAAGACACCACTGGATGTGCTCCTGCCCACCAGAAAGACAAGATCCAGCCTTGTCCACGAGAACACAGGCACAACTCTCCTCCACCAGGAAGACTACACAACCCACTGAACCAACCTTAGCCACTAGGGACAGACACCAAAAACAACGGAAACTATGAACCAGCACCCTGTGAAAAGGAGACCCCAAAACAGTAAGTGAAGCAGAATGAGAAGACAGAGAAACACACAGCAGATGAAGGAGCAAGGTAAAAACCCACCAGATCAAACAAATGAAGAGAAAATAGGCAGTCTACCTGAAAAAGAATTCAGAGTAATGATAGTAAAGATGTTCCAAAATCTTGGAAAAAGAATAGAGAAAATACAAGAAACATTTAACAAGGACCTAGAATAATTAAAGAGCAAACAAACAGTGATGAACAACACAATAAATGAAATTTAAAATTCTCTAGAAGGAATCAGTATCAGAATAACTGAGACAGAAGAACAGATAAGTGACCTGGAAGATAAAATAGTGGAAATAACTACTGCAGATCTGAATAAAGAAAAAGGAATGAAAAGAATTGAGGACAGTCTCAGAGACCACTGGGACATGTTAAACACACCAACATTTGAATTAAAGGGGTCCCAGAAGAAAAAGAGGAAAAGAATGGCACTGAGAAAATATTTGAAGAGATTATAGTTGAAAACTTCCCTAATATGGGAAAGGAAATAGTTAATCAAGTTCATGAAGCGCAGAGAGTCCCATACAGGATAAATCCAAGGAGAAACATGCCAAGACACATATTAATCAAACTATCAAAAATTAAATTCAAAGAAAAAATATTAAAAGCAGCAGGGGAAAAACAACAAATAACATACAAGGGAATCCCTATAAGGTTAATAGCTGACCTTTTAGCAGAAACTGTGCAAGGCAAAAGGGCGTGCCAGGACATATTTAAAGTGATGAAAGGGAAAAACCTACAACCAAGATTACTCTACCCAGCAAGGATCTCATTCAGATTTGAAGGAGAAATTAAAACCTTTATAGACAAGCAAAAGCTAAGAGAATTCAGCACCACCAATACAGCTTTACAACAAATGCTAACGGAACTTCTCTAGGCAGTAACCACAAGAGAAGAAAAAGACTTCCAATAACAAACTCCAAACAACTAAGAAAATGGTAATAGGAACATATATATAGATAATTACCTTAAATGTAAATGGATTAAATGCTCGTACCAAAAGACATAGACTGGCTGAATGGATACAAAAACAAGACCCGTATATATGCTGTCTAAATGAGATCCACTTCAGACCTAGGGAAACATAGAGACTGAAAGTGAGGAAATATAAAAAGATATTCCATGCAAATGGAAATCAAAAGAAAGCTGGAGTAGCAATTCTGATATCAGAAAAAACAGAATTTAAAATACAGACTATTACAAGAGACAAAGAAGGACACTACATGATGATCAAGGAATCAATCCAAGAAGAATATATAAAAATTGTAAATATTTATGCACCCAAATAGGAGGACCTCAATACATAAGGCAGATGCTGACAGCCATAAAAGGAGAAATTGGCAATAATAAAATCATAGTATGGGACTTTAAGACCCCACTATCACCAATGAACAGATCATCCAAAATGAAAATAAAAAAGGAAACACAAGCTTTAAATGTTTCATTAAACAAGATGGACTTAATTGATATTTATAGGACATTCCATCCAAAAACAACAGAACACACTTTCTTCTCAAGTGCTCATGGAACATTCTCTAGAATAGATCATATCTTGGGTCACAAATTAAGCCTTGGTAAATTTAAGAAAAGTGAAATTCTATCACGTATCTTTTCCAACCACAACACTATGAGACTAGATATCTATTACAGGAGAAAATTTGTAAAATATACAAATACATGGAGGCTAAACAATACACTAATTAATAACCAAGAGATCACTGAAGAAATCAAAGAGGAAATCAAAAAATACCTAGACACAAATGACAATGAAAACACAATGACCCAAAACTTATGGGATGCAGCAAAAGCAGTTGTAACAGGGAACTTTATAGCAATAGAATCCTGCCTTAAGAAACAAGAAACATCACAAAAAAACAACCTTACCTTACATCGAAAGTGATTAGAGAAAGAAGAAAAACAACAAAAAAAACCCAAAATCAGCAGAAGGAAAGAAGCAATAAAGTTCAGATCAGAAAAAAATGAAAAAGGAATGAAGGAAACGAGAGCAAAGATCAATGAAACTAAAAGCTGGTTATTTGAGAAGATAAACAAAATGGACAAACCATTAGCCACACTCATCAAGAAAAAAAGGGAGAAGACTCATATCAATAGAATTAGAAATGAAAAGGAAGTAACAACTCACACTGTAGAAACACAAAGGATCATGAGAGATTACTACAAACAACAATATGCCAATAAAATGGACAACCTGGAAGAAAAGGACAAATACTTAGAAAAGCACATCTTCTGAGACTGAATCAGGAAGAAACAGAAAATATAAACAGACCAATTGCAACCACTGAAATTGAGACTCTGATTAAAAATCTTCCAGCAAACAAAAGCCCAGGACCAGCTGTCTTCTCAGGTGAATTCTATCACTTAGAGAAGGGCTAACACCTATCCTTCTCAAACTCTTCCAAAATATGGTAGACAGAGGAACACTCCCAAACTCATTCTACAAGGCCACCATCACCCTGATAAGAAAACTACACAAAGATGTCACAGGGCTTCCCTGGTGGTGCAGTGGTTGAGAGTCCGCCTGCCGATGCAGGGGACACAGGTTTGTGCCCCAGTCTGGGAAGATCCCACATTCCGCGGAGCAGCTGGGACTGTGAGCCATGGCCGCTGAGCTGTGAGTCCGGAGCCTGTGCTCTGCAACACTGTGCTCTGCAACAGGAAAGGCCACAGCAGTGAGAGGTCCGCATACCGCAAAAAAAAAAAGAAAAAAAAAAAAAAAAAAAAAGATATCACAATGAAAGAAAACTACAGGCCGATATCAGCGATGAACATAGATGCCAAAATCATCAACAGAATAGTAGCAAACAGAATCCAACAGCACACTAAGAGGATCATACATCATGATCAAGTGGGGTTTATGCCAGGATTGCAAGGATTCTTCAATATATGCAAATCAATCAATGTGATACCTCATATTAACAAACTGAAGAAGAAAAACCATATGATCATCTCAATAGATGCAGAGAAAGCTTTCGACAAAATTTAACACCAATTTATGATAAAAACCCTCCAGAAAGGAGGCATAGAGGGAACTTCCCTCAATCTAATAAAGGCCATATATGACAAACCCACAGCCAACATAGTCCTCAATGGTGAAAAACTGAAACCATTTCCACTAAGGTCAGGAATAAGACGAGGTTGCTCACTCTCACCCCTATTACTCAACATAGTTTTGGAAGCATTAGCCACATTAATAAGAGAGTAAAAAGCAATAAAAGGAATCCAAATTGGAAAAGAAGAAGTAAAGCTATCTCTGTTTGCAGATGACATGATACTATACATAGAGAATCCTAAGGACACTAACAGAAAACTACTAGAGCTAATCAATGAATTTGGTAAAGTAGCAGGAGACAAATTAATGCACAGAAATCTCTTGCATTCCTATACACTAATGTTGAACAATCTGAAAGAGAAATTAAGGAAACACTCCCATTTACCACTGCAACAAAAAGAATAAAATATCTAGGAATAAACCTACCTAAGGAGACAAAAGACCTGTAGGCAGAAAACTATTAGACACTGATGAAAGAAATTAAAGATGATAAACAGATGGAGAGATATAACATGTTCTTGAATTGGAAGAATCAACACTGTGAAAATGACTATACTACCCAAAGCAATCCACAGAGTCAATGCAATCCCTATCAAACTACAAATGACATTTTTCACAGAACTAGAACAAAAAATTTCACATTTCATATGGAAACACAAAAGACCCCGAATAGCCAAAGCAATCTTGAGAAAGAAAAATGGAGCTGAAGGAATCAGGCTCCCTGACTTCAGACTATATAGTAAAAACCTACAGTAATCAAGGCAGTATGGTACTGGCACAAAAACAGAAATATAGATCAGTGGATCAGGATAGAAAGCACAGAGATAAACCCACACACATATGGTCACCTTATCCTTGATGAAAGAGGCAAGAATATACAATGGAGAAAAGACAGCCTCTTCAATAAGTGGTGCTGGGAAAACTGGACAGCTACATTTAAAAGAATGAAATTAGAACATTCTCTAACACCATACACAAAAATAAACTCAAAATGGATTAAAGACCTAAATGTAATGCCAGATGCTATAAAACTCTTAGCGGAAAACCTAGGCAGACACTTTACCAATTAAATCACACCAAGATTCGTTTTGACCCACCTCCTAGAGAAATGAAATAAAAACAAAAATAAACAAATGGGACCTAATGAAACTTAAAAGCTTTTGCACAGCAAAGGAAACCATAAACAAGATGAAAGACAACCCTCAGAATGGGAGAAAATATTTGCAAATGAAGCAAATGACAAAGGACTAATCTCTCAAATTTACAAGCAGCTCATGCAGCTCAATATCAAAAAAACAAACAACCAAATGCAAAAAAGGGCAGAGGACCAAAGCAGACATTTCTCCAAAGATGATATACAGATTGTCAACAAACACATGAAAGAATGCTCAAGATCACTAATCATTAGAGAAATGCAAATCAAAACTACAGTGATGGGGCTTCCCTGGTGGAGCAGTGGTTGAGAGTCCACCTGCCAATGCAGGGGACACGGGTTCGTGCCCCGGTCCGGGAAGATGCCACATGCCATGGAACGGATGGGCCAGTCAGCCATGGCCACTGAGCCTGCACGTCCGGAACCTGTCCTCCACAACGGGAGAGGCCACAACAGCAAGAGGCCCGCATACCGCAAACAAACAAACAAACAAACAAACAAAAAACTACAATGAGGTATCCCCTCACACCAGTCAGAATGGGCATAATCAAAAATCTACAAACAATAAATGCTGAAGAGGTTGTGGAGAAAAGGGTACCCTCTTGTACTGTTGGTGGGAATGTAAATTGATACACCACTATGGAAAACAGTATGGAGGTTCCTTAAAAAAGTAAAAATAGAACTACCATACAACGCAGTAATCCCACTACTGGGCATAAACCCTGAGAAAATCATAATTCAAAAAGAGTCATGTACCACAATGTTCATTACAGCTCTATTTACAATAGCCAGGGCATGGAAGCAACGTAAGTGTCCATCAACAGATGAATGGATAAAGAAGATGTGGCATATATATATGGCATATATATATATATATATACAATGGAATATTACTCCACCATAAAGTGAGATGCAATTGAGTTATTTGTAGTGAGGTGGATGAAACTAGTGTCTATCATACAGAGTGAAGTAAGTCAGAAAGAGAAAAACAAATACCGTATGCTAACACATATATATGGAACCAAAAAAAAAAAAAGAAATAATGGTTCTGATGAACTTAGAGGCAGGACAGGAATAATGACGCAGACCTGCTAGAGAATGGACTTGAGGATGGGGAGGGGGAAGGGTAAGATGGGATGAAGTGAGAGAGTGGCATGGACATGTATACACTACCAAATGTAAAATAGATAGCTAGTGGGAAGCAGCTGCATAGCACAGGGATATCAGCTTGACGCTTTGTGTCCATGTAGAGGAGTGGGATAGGGAGGGTGGGAGGGAGATGCAAGAGGGAGGAGATATGGGGATATATGTACATGTATAGCTGATTCACTTTATTATAAAGCAGAAACTAACACAGCATCATAAAGCAATTATAGTCTAATAAAGGTGTTAAAAATACATTATACAAAGAGTAAACTGAAAAGCATTATCTCTCATAAAACTGATGCATAAGTCCTCAACAAAAAATGACAAATTCAATCCTTAAATATATACAAAGGATAATACATAATGACCAAGAGACTTATTGCAGAAATGCAGCATAGGTTCAACATTCAAAAATGAATCAATGTGATTCACCATATTTACAGACTAAGGAGAAAATTTTTATCATCTCAATAGATGCAGCGAACATATCTGACAAACTTCAACATTTGTTCATGCTAAAAACAAAACAAAACAAATCAAAAACAAACATCCTAAAACTAGGAAATTAAAGGGAACTTCCTTAACTTTATAAAGAGAATCTGCAAAAACCTACAGCTAACATCATAGTAAGATAAGGATCAAGGTAATGGTATTTACTCTCACTATTCCTATTAAACACTGTACTGGAGTTCCTAAAGATTATAAACAGGCAAGAAAAAGAAATAATGTCAGAGGCATATAGAAATAAAACTCTATTTGCAGACAACATGATCATCTACATAGAAAAACTACAAAAAGCTACTAAATAAGTTCAACAAGGTCACAGAATATGAAGTCAAGACACACAATCATTGTATTTCTATATTCTAGCAATGAACCATTGGAAACTGAAATTAAAACAGCAATATATTTACAATAGCAGCAAAAGATGAAATAGTTAGGCATAAATCTAGGAATATATGTACAATATTTATATGAGGAAACCTGCAAAGTACTGAGAAGAAACATGAAGTAAAGCTTAAATAAATGGAGAAATATGTTGTATTCATGAATTGGTATATTAAATGTCATTAGAATGTTAATTTTTCCCAAATTGATTTACAGATTCAATGCAATCTCACCCAGAATTCCAGCAGAAGTTTTGTTGTAGAAACTGACAAATTCATTCTAAAATTTACATGGTGAAGCAAAAGAACTAGAAGAGCAAAAATGGTATTTATTAAAATAGCTGAAGGATTTACAACACCTGTCTTCACAGCTTACTATGAAACTATAGTAATTAAACAGTGTATCTTCAAGGTAAATCAATTTCCTATAAAATGTTACATTAATTCAATGGAGAAAAGATAGACTCTTCAGTACGTCTGCTAGACTAGTTGGGTATCCACATGCAAAAAAAAAAAAAAAATCATAAACCTGGACCCAAACTTCACAACATATTAAAAAAAACTCAAAATGATCACAGACCTAAACACAAAACCTAAACTATAAATCTTCTAAAAGAAAACACAGAAAATCTTATGATCTTGCATCAGGCAATAGTTGCTTAGATCTGTCACAAGAAGTGCAAACCATAAAATACTTATAAATTTGACTTTATGAAAATTAAAATCTGCTTTTAAAAAGAAACTGTTCAGAAAAGGAAAAGAGCAATTGACTAGGAGAAAACAATTTTCAGAATGCATATCTGATAAAGGACTTATATCTGGAATATCCAAAGTACTCTCAAATCTCAATAATAAAAAAAAAATTGCCCAATAAAAAAATGGGCAATTGATCTGAATGACACTTTAGCAAAGAAAATAATTAGATAGAAAATAAGCACATGAAAATATGTATGGGTGGTGATGTGATGAATTGGGAGATTGGGATTGACATATATACACTAATATGTATAAAATGGATAACTAATAAGAACCTGCTGTATAAAAAAATAAATAAACTTCAAAAATTCAAAAAAGAAAATATGTCAACATCATTAGTCACTAGGTACTTTCAAATAAAAATTATTGATATAATGTGATACTACATGTCTACTAAAATAGCTTCAAAACAAAACAAAACAAAACAAAATGACACCTGACAATACCAAGGGCTGGGAAACATGTAAAGATACAGAGAAGCTGGAATTCTGATACCTTGCTGCTGAGAATGCAAAATATGACAGTCACTTTGGAAAGCAGTTTTGCAATCAAGTTAAATATATTTAACTTGATTTAAATATTTATCAGCAGTCCCACTCCAGGTATTTATCCAAGAGAAATGAACCTTATATTTATACAAAAACTATGTATGTTGCTTAATTTTCAATCACCAAAAACTGCAAATAGCCAATGTCTTTCAACTGAGGAATGGATAAATAAACTGAGATAGGTTCATAAAATGCAATCTACTAAGTAATAAAAAGGAATAAACAACTGATACATGTTAACAGTGTAGATGAGTATCAAATGAATTATGCTAAATGAAAGAAACTGGACTCAAAAAAACCTATATAACTGTATGATTCCATCTATAATATATTATTGAAAAGACAAAAGTATAAGGACAGAAAACATATCAGTGGTTGCCAGGGGCCTGGGATAATATTTTTATCACCCTTTTTTGGGTGATAAAACATGTGTATTTAAGGTATAAATTTCTTTTAGGAACTGCATTTAGTGGCATCCTAATATGCTGTAGTTTCACAGTAATTCAATCAAAATTTTTTACATTTTTAATCTTGATTTCTTAACTTCCAACTATTTGGGTATTTTCTAAGTATCTTTCAGTTGCTGTTTTCTACCTTAATTAAACTAAGGTTAAAGAACATATTCTGAATAATTTCAGTATTTTGCAATTTGTTGAGATGATTTACATCCAGCAAATAGTTAATTTTGATAAGTATTTTTCATGTTCTGTCTACTTGACCTTCCTTCTGGATATTTTCTTCTGGACTATCTTCCTATTTACTAATTCTCTATTCAGCTATATCTAACAACTGGTAAATCTATATGTTCAGTTATTAATTTCATTTGTTGTAGATTTCAGTTCTAGAATTTCCATTTGATCCTTTTGTTAGTTTTAAATTCACTACTGTTTGTCCATTTTCTTACTTAATTTCTTAAATATATTAATTATAGTTATTATAACATCTATATTTCTAGATTCTATTACATTAATCTCTTTAAATGCCTACTTTTTTTTTTTTTTTTTTTTGGCTGCACCACATGGCATGCAGAATCTTAGTTCCCTGACCAGGAATGGAACCCATGCTCCCTGCAGTGGAAGCAGGAAGTCTTAACCACTGGACCATCAGGGAAGTTCAATGTCTATTTATTTCTGATTGAAAGAATTTTGTGTGTGTGTGTGTGTGTGTGTATGTGTGTGTTTGTGTGTGTGTAAATTTGAGTCTCTGGGTGATATTGGTATTTTCAGAAAGGATTTATTTTTCTTCTGGCAGTAGTGTTTTAAAGTTGGGAGAGATGATCTTAATCATGAGCTTATTCAAAGCAGGTCAATATTTTATTCATCCTGTCTCCTAGGACATATCCCTTCATACCCGAACTGTATGCTTGGGGTGTTTTGCCAGGACCCACTACTTTGTAGGGCCTTATTTCCTATTCTACTGATCCCATGTTCAGCTTTCTGTTTTTCAACTGGCACTTTCTCAAGCTCTCAGCCTCTGCCTCTAGGCAGATCAGTTGATGCCTCTAGGGGAGAGGATCGGCATATACCTGACACACTTTTCTAGTAAATACATGCATATATCATAAAGATATAAAGAAATTCATGGGGATAAAAAGACCAAATCTACTCTAATAGTTAGGTTTGGGCAAGTAGTAAAGGAAATGAATTCAGGGAGGCATATATACACATGTCTTCAATCCAATTTGCAATGTTTTGTTTATTTTAGAAAAAAACCAAAAATTTTATAGTTTTACAAGCAGTAAAATAAGAGGTAATATAATACAAATGAGTGCTAACACATTTAGCATTTAATAAGTAATATTTGTTAATAAGTTGCTATTAATTGAAGGCCTAGCATGTGCTATGCACTGCACTAAGGGCTAAATAAAACACACACAGTCCTTGACCCTCAGAAGTTTATAACCTAGTAGAAATGGCAGTAAAAATATATATATGTATAAAACATATCATATGATATATATTTGATAAGTCTCACAAAGAAAGCTAGAGGGTGAAACAATAGAGGTGGCTGTGAAAACAGTGGTTTTAGAAAATCAAGGGTTTGGAGAAACAACTCCTCCTCTTTACTGGTTCTTAGGGGCTGTGACTGCAGCTTATTTTCAATGGAGGGTCACTCCTGTAACCTGTACAGAGATGGGAAGCAGCAGCATGAACAAGTTTGGCAAGAGAAGATTCAGAACTTCTGGTATCAAGGATCAACAGTGATAGGAACCTTGGAGTATGCTGTAAATGATAGTGACTGCCACGATATCAAAGGGGAACAGAAGAAGAGCAATATGGGGAATGGGAATACGGATAATAAATAGAAAAGGAGACTGCAGAACATCAGCTGTAGGTGAGAAAATACAGAGGACCAAGGAGCAAGGGCAAAAAGAGTCAAAGATATCCTGAGTGGCTGCTGTTTTTCTATTCTTTGGTCTACACTGGGTGATGTGATGTCAAGAAACATCACATAAAATAGATAAACAAGGACCTACTGTATAACACAGGGAACTATATTCAATATCTTGTAATAACCTATAATGGAAAAGAATCTGAAAAAGGATAGATAAATGTATGTATAATCAAATCACTTTGCTGTACACCAGAAACTAACACAATATTATAAATTAATTATATTTCAATTAAAAAAAGAAACATGCATCATAATGGAAAGGGACATTTTACTTAATTTGCACTAAGTACAAATTACTAAACACAATAAAGCTAAGAGTATACGATGCAGAAGTGTATACTGGTGCAGTCATTCACAGAAGTTACTTGAAGAAAGTTAAGATTTGTATGTACTTTTCGAGGAGGATAAAGATTGATTGGTGGAAGGGATAAGCTATGCACCCCAGTTAATGGTTGTAATTACCATAAGAAAAGACTCTCAAAGTGACTTTTAAAGTATTTTTCCTTTAATCTAGACTGTTCAATCAAATAACTTCAAAACAGGGAATCTAAAAATAAGCTATTAGTGTCAGGATTTTCTCAGTTGCATAAGCAATGTCAAGTTTGATTTTCATTCCTGAAAAACTGAGGTTTAAGGGGTCTCATTATTACTGTTGAGGATTTAAGAAAAACCTAAATCAAAACCAAACTACCATTTAAAATAAAAACAACACACAAGAAAAATACACACTAGATATATAAAAGGCAAAGGGATAATACTATTAATACAAGAATTGTTACAAATCTGAGGAAAAAGAGGGATATTAGAAAAAATGGCTGAGATGAATGGATAATCTAAAAATTAAACAACACAAAAACCTAGTAAATATAGAAAAGGATGCTCACTTCTCTAATATTCAAAGAAATTTCAATTAAAATAATTGTAAACATTTTTTACTAAGGACATTTCAGGCTAGAAAACAAGCAGAAAATATTAATGAAAATTCAGGACCTGTTTGAATCTGATTTCCAAAAGCTATTAAATGATTCTCTACAGGCTTTCAGTTTTTATGTTATTCTGATACCTGCATTATTTCCACTCCCTTCTCTCCTGTGTCCCAGGAGTCCCCTCCATGGACTGCATCATCATGGTATTATATGAAACTACAGAATAATATGCACCTATTAAAAAGAGCAAGATAGGGCTTCCCTGGTGGCGCAGTGGTTGAGAATCCGCCTGCCGATGCAGGGGACACGGGTTCGTGCCCCGGTCCGGGAGGATCCCACATGCCGCGGAGCGGCTGGGCCCGTGAGCCATGGCCGCTGAGCCTGCGCGTCCGGAGCCTGTGCTCCGCAACGGGAGAGGCCACAACGGTGAGAGGCCCGAAGAGCAAGATAGGTCTGCCTATATTGACATGAAAAGATGTCTGTCAAGCAGTTTTAAGTAAACAAAACAAACTACAGATTAGTGTACATATTATCCTATATTTTGTAAAAAAAAAAAAAAAAGAAAGAGTAAAAATAAATATTATTAAATGAATTTCTATGCTTATACATGCACAAAATAGTAGTTGGAAAAAATACACCCAACTACTGAAAATTTGTAAGGAGTGGGTAAGGGAGTCTTATTTTTGGTTTTTATTTGTTGTCTTCATAAAAATGATACATAAACATTAGAACTTTCACTTTCTACTTCAATAGGCCCGTGAAGTTGAATATGATCATTTTAATAAACACAAAAATTTAAATAAATTCTGAAATAAACATGAAAGGGCATTTTATTAAATACTATAATTATTTTTATAAAGCTAAATAATATTCATTTATTTCTCACAAAATTCCTATTTGATTGTTGTCATTCTCATTTTTCAAACAAGGAACTGGTGGTCAGAATTAGAGCCTTGAGCTGTTTTCCCAATGCTCATAATCTCTCCAATAAAGAAGCAGCAAATATTTAATTTTTTTTGATACTTAGAAGAGGCATAAAGATAACTTTGACTACACTCATTTTAGACTGAGGAATGTTAGAGATTAAGAAACATGTCCTAAAACATGAAACACATCAATGACAGAATCAATAATAGAGCTTATGCTTCTTGACTATATTTCTTTTCCATTCTTTTTCTTATGACAATAACAGAAATTCCCAAGCATTGAAAATGTCTTCACAGCTAATTGTTTTGTTTTGTTTTGTTTAAGCCTATTGATTTTGCCTGAAAATATTTACAGTTCAAATCATTAGCTTCATATTTTATGTAATAGTCTATCTTTAAATTTAAATCTCAAGATTTACTTCTTGCCAAGCTCCGCTTCCATACAGAAGATAATCTTTGGGGTCTGAGACATTATTCTGATAACTGTTTTACAAGTTTTGTTTATTGTGTATTATGACAGGCTAACTTCATATCTGGTTTTCTTACTATTACCTATGGAAATAATAGATATCCTTGTGCTAGAAAAAAATAACTCAAAGATCCTTTGTTTACCTAATCGTTACATAGGTTCTTCTGAAGTCTATATTTTTATTTTACTTTATTACCTCTCTATGGTGTTTTTGGTGCATTTGGAAGTACTTCTCTGGCTCTGTCATACATAAATCCCAGTTAAATAAAAAACTTCACTAGTCAGCCCTTAATCCAGATAGCACAGTTGGTCATCCACCTCTTCTGCAGTCCATAGCATCTTCTCCTTTCTACTCTCCTGTGGATTCTTCCTTTGACATACCTGTAGAATTTGTCCCTGCCCTGCTCCTACCGTCACATCTCCAGTTCAAGTGTTTACCCTCCCTTGCCTCAAGAGCTGAACTAACCTGTTAATCTATTTGCCTCCATTTCTTCCTCTTCAAAGTCATCCTCTATACTACCACCTAATTTACCTTTTAAGAACATAGATTGTAATATTTCAAACCACTACTTTAAAACGATCAATTGCTTGTCACACATTCATTAGCACAGAGAAAGTTCAACTCATTAAGATGACTTGCCTGGCCAATGACAATCTGACCCCCACTTTAACTCTATCTCTACTCTCCAACACTTTCCATGCTCTAGCCATCCAGACTACTTATCATTTCTTAACATATCTGATGTCCCATGTCTTCTGATCATTTTCCCCTGACTGTTCTCTCTCTTCCGCAATTTCCATTTGAACATAAATACTCTCTTTGTTCCTTCAAAGCACAGCTCCCCAAGTCTTTTATTGTAATGAAGGCAGCATTAGCAGTGATTAATTAGCTGTGAGGGATAAGGGCAAAGGAAAGATTACAGTGACTATAAACTGAATCATAGCACACTTAATATTAACAGTTAGTGATAGCATTGGTGCTTTGTACTGTGTAAATTCCATAACTTTACTGTTGCCACAAGATTTAACTTATCTAGTCTAATTTTATTGACATTTGCTTTATAGTTCAGAACTGATGAAATAATATGAATTTTTTTCTCTTTAAGCAGTTTTGGCTAGCATTAGAAAACAATTCTCCATCTAACATCTCTTCACTAACAAATAATATTAATTGTGCTTATATAATCTTCTTAATGTATATACACATATATTTTATATATGCATTTATTTATTTATTTGTATGTATGTATGTATATATGTATGTATATTTCCTCTCCATGCAGTTTAAACAGAAGCCAGGATATAAACTGGTGACAACATCTGCAAAGCTAACAGTTTCTAAAACAACTTCTTCTTTCCTACCTACTCAGTGAAAAAGGGGAGAAAAATTCACAACTATATACAACCAATAAGAGAAGGAAATCAGAGCTTGGAATGAGAGGAGTGACACCTAGTATTTCTCATAACAGATTTTATCAAGTTCTGAGTAACTACTAGCTAGATTCTACGTTTCCATTTTTAAGGGGCAACAAAATAATCATATTCCCATAAAAGTGTATTTTTGCACTGTGTTCAAATTTCCTTTGTAGATATGCAAATATATCATTTCACTCTGGCATCAAATTTTATATGCTATGTCTATGTGGTCTCCTCAGTATCAAATAATGATTCAAACGGCAGAGTTGTTTTCTTCCAACACATTCCACAGTTGAATATTTCTGCCTTTTCTTTGGGCTGGCTAAGAAGTCTACACCATTTGCATACTTGCCAGAGGCTTATTTTCTGTAATTTAACGCAGTTCTGGCTATTTCCTGTGCACAAGTCACAGAAGTATAATGTAGTGGTTAAGCCTCAATGTAATCCAAAAGACAGAGATTTGATTTCTCCTCTGCTACTTAACTAATTGACCCAGGGGAGAACTGAGTAATCTCTTTAAAACTCAATTTCCTCATCTGTCAAATGGGGATGATAATTGCAATTTGGGCCTTTCTAGGGCTGTTATGAGGATTAAATGAGATTTTACATGTAAATTACTTGTACAGCCACTGTCCCATATAGTGAGCACTCAGTAAATGCTTGCTGCTGCTGATAATGAAATTTTAACTATAAATAAGACATAAGACATACAAGAAAATATTACTTAGGTTCCACTGATTTCTAATGTGAAAAAAATTATCACAGAAAATGAACGGAAGTTTACATTTGTGTTGCTAGCTATTAGTCTCCAGAAAAAAAAATTGCTAATAAAATTAATAGCAATAAACTTGATTGCAGAGGGAAATTATTATATACTAACAGGAGTAAACTGGTTTCACAAACTTCAGAAATCTCTAGCCATACACTAACAATTTATATGCTAATTATAAATGAATTCCAAACTATGATACAAGCAGGACTAAAAGAGTTTTTAACTTTCCATGACCACTTCCTAACCTCGTAGGAATTAGTACATATATTTAAAAGTTAAAACAAGTACACATATAATATGGTACATTAAATACTCATATTTCATTATTCATATTTTAAAAATAAAATTGGTCCTCTTCATCCTGGTCCAAGTTAATGTACACAAATTGAATTCTAGAATGTATAGCTCCACCTCTTCTTCATTTTCCATGTAGTTATAGCTTAATTTAGTCTATCATTTATAAAAAGAGGTTTAATGAAATAACTGATCCATTCCAACATTATTTGAATGTCTCCTGTTTTTAATTTGCAGCAATTAATACAAAGCATAAATATTTTAAACCTTGACTCCTATGAGACACAAAAATTTAATAACCCAATTTATTATCTTGAAAATGTCTTAGTGAAGTAAGGAAAACACAATCTTCCACTGCCAAATTTGATAATACTGATTCATTAGTCACAACAGATAAATTAGAATCCATTAAATATGAAGTATTGTTTTCATATGCAAAGTTTGCCTTTGAAGATAAGTGTATTCATTGTTACAAATGAATAAGCAATGGTTCTGATATCATGTGTCATGTATGCAACTGAAGCTTCATTGTCACAGTCAGAAGTCAAGACATTTAGTTTGCTCTGCTCTTTTAACATTATCTTTTTTTAAATCAGCTTTTGTTAACATGTTCTCCATTTAAGAGAACTAGACTTGCCTTTGTGCAATTAACTGCCGTTTCCATGGAGAGAGAGAACCACCAAGAATGAACTTTATTAAGTAGGACTCTACTAGTAAATTACAAACTAGCCTTACAAGTTAAAGCTATATTAAAGAGCAACTAAAACGTATCATAACATTGCAGTTCAGGGTGAAAGTTAGCTTAAGCATTTGGAGTGTAAACTCAACAGCTGGACATTTCCTGTGGTGATCATCTTTCCTTTTGTACTTAACTTCTCTTGTACCAAAAAGCAAGTAGGTCACTAATGCCATTTAAATGCAACTACCCTTTTATCTTTTTGTTTTCTCTTTATTTACATCTACAACCTAAGGTATTATTTTAATAAACTTGGATCTTTAAATACATATTTAATTTAAATATAAAAAATACAATTTGGGATGGATCTAGATTAACTACTGAAATCACCATTTTGTAAGACAGTGAAGATGTCACCTGGCAGTGGCAAAGGAGGTGGAGATGGCAGAAACAGCTTTTAAAAATGTGGGTAATGTGCCTGGGGTGAAGAGTAAATGGAATTTACTGACCTCAGGTCACGTTTCTCAAGCTACTCCAGGGCTTCCAGATTACAGACCTGGGGAAAGCAAGTCCTCAATATTCATGTTGGAGGCAGGGAGCTTGAGGCACTGAACGTGGAGGGATGGGAGTTAACAATCTGATGAGCATCTAGTCAATGACAAGCACTGGGCTAGGTGCTTTTAAGCATTATCTCCTCCAATCCTGATAATAGTCCTCTGTGTTTTAACTCCCCAATTTTTCAGATTGAACTCCCAATTTTTCCAGTTTTAACTCCCAATCTTTCACATGTGGAAAACAGTCTGAAAAATGTTGCAAAATTTTCTATGGCTCAGTCTCTCTCACGCAAAAATATTAGATCACTAAGCCACTCAAGCCACATTGACCTTTGCATACTTAAAACATAGTCCTTTTTATTTTTACTTTTTTTTTTTTTTTTTTTGTGGTACGCAGGCCTCTCACTGTTGTGGAGCACAAGCTCCGGACGCGCAGGCTCAGCGGCCATGGCTCACGGGCCCAGCCGCTCCACGGCATGTGGGATCTTCCCGGACCGGGGCACGAACACATGTCCCCAGGGAAGCCCTTATTTTTACTTATTACTGAAGTATTCATCTCATTAAAAAATACTAAGATGGTTTACAAAATATAATATGATGAGATTTGTCTGCAAAGTAGAGACCTTAATGCCTGTTGGAAGACTGACCAACAAACATCTTGCCTGTCCAAGCAGGAGTGGAGGGAGACCCTTCTGTCTAAAAGTTGTTTCCCAAGTGTAATGTATAATTATGAATGGATCTCAAGGACACTGCATTGTTACAAAGATTGCTTAGAACAAGTTCCCTTAAATCCTTTCAGTATTGTTCAGCATTCACTTTTATCTGTCTGTATTCATTGAAAAAGCACATGTACTGTCTGATTGTTCCTGTCTGGTGCCAATAAAATTAATCTCAAATTTCTGCTAAGAATTTCCCACAATAAGCTTTTAGCAGGCCATTTATGGTAAAGAGCTTGGATGTGATTTTACTAAACCCAAGTAACCATCTATTGTTCTGTCTCAATTACATGTAAGGAAGGGAGAAGGGAGTATCACTGAGAAAAATCTGTAATTGGCCTCCGACAAAGGCAGAGGCAGGATAAGTATGGAAGTGGCAAATTTTATACACTCAATAAATATGAGTTTGGGGCCCAGCAGAACACTGCAGGCCCCTCCTCTGTCCACCCCCAAGTACTAGAGAGTTTGTTTTACACATACTAAAACTGCCACCAGAGGTGAAAAAGCTAACTACATGATGACCAGACTGTAGCCATGACATAAACTGCTCCAACTTGAGCAGTACTGAATCTATGCATAGCACAATTCCAAGAACTGGCCGCAAGAGAATGGGATTAACATTATTGCTCATAATAATCTATATCTTTGTGGGCATCAACATAATTGTAGCTTTCTCTACCCGTATATGTAAGCGACAACTAAAATTGTCAGTAAAGATGCTACAGACCCACACTGACAATTTCCACTCTGAGAATACAGCGCCCTATGTCAGCATGAAGAAGGTACAGAAGATAGACCTTCGCCCCTAATCCCACAGAAATGGAATGACGTTCTGACAAGTGAGGATCTGTCAGCAGCTCTTTGCAGGAAACCACCCTCAGCAGGAAGCCCCTGTTCCTGTCACTTTAGCAGAGCTGTATTGTAACTAACTTTTAAACCAGGCACCCCCGTGCTCTACTTGTCTCTGGCCCAAGTGCACCTTTCAAATCTTTTAATCAGGGCTTCCCTGGTGGCGCAGTGGTTGAGAGTCCGCCTGCCGATGCAGGGGAGGAGCCTGTGCTCTGCAAAGGGAGAGGCCACAACAGTGAGAGGCCCGCGTACAGAAAAAAAAAAAAAAAAATCTTTTAATCAATACCTTGCCTGACTTGTCAGTTCCTTCCATTGATCAAAGAAGTAGAAATGAAGAATAAGCAAAGAAATGTAGAAATGAAGATGACCAGATCTCTCCCCTAGCTTCCCCTTCAGTCATCTCCCGAACAAACTGTGTCAATGAGATAACATCTAGAGGAAGGTCACAAGAAGTCAAGGAGCCTGCACGCAATGGGGGGAAGATGATGACTCTGACCCCCTACCTCTGTGATTAACTGAGATTACTTCCCTCCTTTCCCTTAAAAGTTTCATGGTCAAGCAGAATCTTTGGAGGTGGTTTTGTGGGGATGTTGAGTCCATCATCTCCCCAGACTATGAACATTCTGATTAAAGGTGCCTGTCGTTTGCTGCCAACATTTGTGAGTGTGTAATTGATTTTGTAAGCGGGAGCAGCCAGACCCCCATTCGATAACAAGTGGACCGTCATCTCTTCATCTGACACTATGCTAAGGTGGTAAAGATAAAAAGATGAAAAGACATGGTCTTTTCCTTCAAAAACTTTTTAGCATAGTGGAAGAAACAGATTTATATACATATACTCATAGTACCATACTATAAATGCAATGATAGAATGTAAATTCATGGATGAACCATAATGTGGTACCTATACATCCTGGATGCATTAGGGAAGACTAGGTGGAAGAGGTAATGCTTCAGTTCAGTCTTAAATCTTAAGGGTAAAGGAGAGTGTGGAGGGAACTTGGAGTTAGACAGTAGAAAATCCATTAAGTGTTTGGTAAAACTATCTTTGCTGAAGAAAAAAAATAACTAAAACAACAAAAAAACAAACAAGAAACTTGACTAACCAAATTACTACCCCTCATTCTCTCTAACCTAAGGAAATACTGGCCACGTACCAGGTGACAGCAACTGAAATATGGACATGAAAGCAAAGTATTGCAGTCTGTTTGCCTTGCCATCTCTGGGAATCTGCAGCTCCATCCAATAAATAAAGGAGCCACTTTTATGGCATCAACTCTTCCTACTGTTTCTCCCATTGATTAAGCCCCAATCACATGGCCTTTCTTGCTGCTGCTACTCCAACATGCCAGGCTTCAGCTCTGAAACTTTGTACTTGCTATTGATTCTCCTGTTTACAGCTCGCAAAGCTTTGTTTCTGTTTGTCTTCCTCTGACCCAGGCTTCAATTCAAACGTCACTTTCTCCAAGAGTCCTTTTGTAGCCATTGAAATTGACATATTAGCACTGATCTTCACTTCTGCCAAGTCATTGTTTTCAGTATTTTGTGTGTGTGAGTCGGGGGGGGGGGTACGTGGGCCTCTCACTGTTGTGGCCTCTCCCGTTGCAGAGCACAGGCTCCGGACGCGCAAGCTCAGCGGCCACGGCTCACGGGCCCAGCCGCTCCGCGGCATGTGGGATCTTCCCGGACCGGGGCACGAACCCGCATCCCCTGAATCGGCAGGCGGACTCTCAAACACTGCGCCACCCGGGAAGCCCTGGCAGGTGGATTCTTAACCACTGCGCCAACAGGGAAGCCTGTTTTCAGTATTGTCTTGCTTTACCTTCTCCATAGCATTTATCAATACCTGAAACATTGTATTATCTGTTTATTTTTAGGTGCCTTGCTATCTAACTCCTCTCCCCTCCCAAGAAAAGTAATAAAGAACTTTTTTGTCTTGTTTATTTCTGAATCTCCAGTTTGTAACATATTGCCCAGTAATCAAACAGAAGTTAAATGAATGAAACCTTCTAAACCAATGGTAGCCATCACTATCTCCAAATAACAGCTCTGCAACAGACCCTAGAGAACAGCCAGTTTAGAATCCAGCAGGAGGACACAGGGGGCTCCAGGGAGAAAATATGTTTTAAAAAAAGAGAAGAAAAATGAGGATATAAACATAAAATGATATTAGACATAGAAATGTAGAAAGGTATGAAGTTAGAGTCTACAGAGTTATTAAATGTGGGCCTTGGTTCTGACATTTCTTGCACCTAATCCACAAGGGAAAACTGATCATTTTTGTGTATCCCAAATGCTTGGCAAGCAAGGTTTTTAACAGAGAATTCTAGAAAAAAAAATTCTTTCATGGTTTCTCCTGAGGGTGCCAGTGAGTACACGCAACACATTTACATTTTTCTTACAGTAAATTACAAGTTGTATGCATTTTGTCTATTGGTTTATATACAACTACAACTGGTGCCATCATATGGCATATCTTGCACTTTAAACTTTTGTAATTATTGTTTCAGGTTTATCATGAGCAGATTCAGATTAATCATTGAGACATCAGAAATGTCTGGATGGAGCTAAAGGATTAATACCCTTATTTATGGGATTTTTCCCTACAATTAATCGTTTTGTTAATGTAGAGGGTTGCTTAGATTCTAATTCTGCCACTTACTAACTGTGCTTCAGTTTCATCGTCTGCACTTTGGGGATGTTAACAGCACTGATTCTACTACAATTACATTTAGGATTCAATTAAATATTAAACCGTAAAAAATGCTTAGTACAGTGTCTGGCTCCAATGTATTTCCCATGGTTCCCTATACGATGGTTGTAATATTTATAACATAGATATCTAGTTGTACATAAATCATCTGGCAAGCATAATAAACTGAAAATCCAAGATGAACCTTTTGTTTTCTGTATGATGTGCAGTCAGGGAGGCAGAAAATTGAAATCTTCAGAAGTGATTGAATTAGTACAATTCTTAGTTAGCAATCTTACACCAGTACTCTTATGCTCTTAGAAAAATATTCTTATTCTTTCCAGATAATGTATTACTGTTTGGGGAATTTGCAGAGAAACACCTTATCTATTTTAAAATTTAAGCTGGCTATAATTAACATTAGTAAGAGCTTTCAAAGTGACTTCTTTTTTTTTGTGCTTTTATTCAGGTAGTTTTAGCCCAGGTTTTCAGATTTTCTGGCTATCCATTCTCCCCAGTGTAAACCCTAGCTCTGCAGAACTGTTTACTCATAGGAAATATATTGTTTGCTTATATCCCAGCAATTGAAATTGAAGCATTCCTTTACACTTCAACAGCAACCTAACTGCAACTATAGTGGAATACATATGTTGCTCCATGTAATATCATAATGGTTTAGTTATGCTACTTTGGCTATAAGGATCACAGCTCAAGTAACTGCAAATAGCTAAAAGGTAATTTTGATAAGTATACTTTGCATAATGGAGAAACAAGACTAAACTGCCTTGCCACATTGTACTGGAACCCAAGGAAAGCTGAACTTGGTTTAACAGATGGAGCAAACACCAGTAGTCAGTCTCCTGGCACCAGGAGCAAAAAGTTACTTCCAAGGTGAAGGCATTAGGGGAGTGCAGTGAGCGACCACAGTCAGGATCCTCTCTTAACAACTCCAGCAATACCAAGACTCTGCTATTCTCATCGTTTCTGCTTTTCCTTGCAAGCATCCTTTCCCTTCTTTTACTGAAAACTGCCTTCTTCTACTTCAACCATGTTTATCTCCTGGCTTCTATTTACACATCATTTTGATTTATTCTTAATTTTGGATCACTTACTATAGCCATCTCCAAACTCATAACCTTTCAATGTCTATTCTTGTCAACTATCTCAGTCTCTGGATTTCTTAGTCTAATTCCAAATCTAGTTTTTCTCATTAGGTTACCTTAACAAGGGACTAAGGTGAAGAATTTGATTTCAGAATGACTTGTGATTGTGGCAGGCACAGTTTAAGGTTCATGTTTGCTTTTGTATATCTCTTTCCTGATTAAATCTTTGTGGCCCCAGCTTTGCATAGTACCTGGCAACTATCAAATAATCAATACATATTTATTTAAATAAGAATTTTAATGAAAAATAATAAAAGTAAATAGAGCAGAAAAAAGAATGAAATAAAAATCTTTAAAAGAAAGAATCGAATATTTGCCTTATCTTTCCTATACTTGTTCTATTTCAGGGTAATGACACAAGAAATTTTCACATACTGCGATAGGGGGAAGTCATTCTGGCTTATATATGAGTTAACTTGAATTTTATGCTAACTAAAACAGCCTGTTTGTGGCCTATCAAACATAAACTGTGCTTGTGCTTTAATTATTAAAGACCAAGGTGTACTGAGCAGAAGTAAAGAAAGACCATGTGAAAAATAGAGATTAGATGCCTCCCTTCCTGGGGCACCAATGCTGGTACTCCTTCAATGATAAGACTCCCTTCCCAGGTGCCAAGGCTATACTGACTCACTGTGTACGTGCTGATTTGTTTTTTTTTTTGAAACCTTGAAGGAGTGTATCCCTGGCTTCTTTCATGTTCTTTGTTCTGACAAGATATAAAACTGTGCTGATAACCATGCTTCTACGGAGCAGTTCCTTGGAGTTTTCTGGGAGGCTGTTTTCTAGGCTTGAGTTCTCAGTTTGACTCAAATAAAATTCTTTTCTATTCCTAATATAGGTTATTTATTGATTATTTTCATTGACAATAACCAGAGAAGCAGCCCTAGTTGAGGAAGGCAAGTCCTTCTTTACAGAAAAATTCTAACTAAATAAATGTTGAACAAATAACATTATAAAATCATAATTTTGCCATCCCTAATTGAATAACTTATTCTGAAATGATTATAAATAAATGAAAGCATTAGAGGAGAGGTCAACAGAAACACTGAAATGGAAGGATCAGGCTGGCAGCACTGATCAAAAATCTTGGCATGACCACAAGGGGAACAACCAGACTTAATGTGACTGCAGATGTAATGGAGTATGAAGTACACAGAGTCACCTGTGAGTTATTATTGAAAAAAAAAAAAAAAAAAGGACTCTGAAAGGTAGCCTTTAAGCTAATGCTCAGCTATGGGGAGTACAGAATATGGTGGAACAAATCAAATATAAGAAAGAGACATGCAGAATGATCCAGAAAGTAGAACATTCTAAAGGACAACGAACATGGCTTCTTTAAGAAAGTAGTGACATGGATAAAAGAGAAGTTAAGGGAGAGGAATTACGATGAAAGAGACTTATGAAACAAAATAACCAAAATGTAGTATGTGGACCTCATCTGAATCCTGACTAAAACAAAACAAATGTACAAAGGGATTTTTAAAGAAAAACAGCAGCATTTGATTACGGGAAGGGGTACATGATACTAATGCATTACTGTTAGTGTTATTAGTTGTGAGAATGACATTGTCATAGGTAAGAAAATAATCATAATTTTTAGGGATGAAATGATATATGGTCTGAGATTTGTTTAAAAGAATTCAGCAAAGGAAAAACAAAGAATAATAAACCTCAATGTATAGGAGAAGAAAATATGACAAAATCTTAGTAATTGTTGAGTTTGAGTTATGGATATACAGCTCCATTGTATACTCTCTCTACTTTTTAGCATAATGAACAGTTTTGTAACAAAGTTTTAAATAGAAAAAATATTTAGGGAAGCCACAGTGCAAGCAAAGACATCAACAGCTTTAATACTTTGAAGAGCATTAGTTCCAAAACAGAAAGAAGATGTAAATCTTTGATCAAAGTAGCTTAAACCCAATTTTCACAATGCAGCAAATGAAGTATACTATCTTTTAAAACATAAAATTTGAAAATAATGTTATGGCTCATCCCACAGCCTTGACAAAATAAAAGCAGCATACCTCATCTTCACAAATTAAACAGCAGATTTTTGAAAATTGTTCCATTTTCTATTCAACACATTGGAGCCTCTCTGATATATACTCTTAATGGAGAGAGAAAATAAATTGAGCTTTCACTGTATGTATACTTTGGAAAGATGCTAAAAGAAATTACAGACAATAATAAAATACATGCAAATACAGGACCGTAGAATGGATGAAACATATTTTTGCTTACATTTTGGTCAGCATTACAAAAACAAAGTAATGTTAAGTCACAATAATTTAAATAATCTGAGAGTAAAATTACATGAATATTTTAAAAGATATAAGATTTCTTACTTTCAAGCATATTTAGTGAACCTCCCCTACATTAGTTGTCAGTCTAAAGGAATTTCACAGCTAAGTATACAATTGCCTACTGCATATGATTCATGGAAGTCATACAGATAGCCAAATCTCTATATATCCAAATATAACTCACTGTATACTTCTTTCTTTTAACTATTTACTTCCTTAAACTGAGAATTCCTCCTGAATTTATTATCTCAATTAATGGTGCTCCCATAAATACAGTGTGTTCATTGTCTCCATCTTCTTTCCTAACCTTCCACTCAATGCAGTTAGTCAAAAAGATCTCTTGATTTATCTCCTAAATATTTCTCAGATCTGATCCTACCTCTCCATCATCTTATCCAAAGTCCTCATATTTTCTCACTGGATTACTGCTGAAGCCACTTAACAGTTATCTACACTTACAAAAGAAAGAACATAATAAGAAATAGAGAAGACACCAATTTACTTTAAAACCAAAAACAATATTGAGATTTAATGAAACCAAAATCTGTTTTTTTTTTTTTTTCAGAAGACTAATAAAATTCATAAATGGCTAGCCAGTTAGACAGGAAAACAGACAGAAGATATAAAATATCAATATTTAGAATGAGAGAAGAGAAATGACTTCAGATTTTATAGACATTAAAGGCATAATAGAGAAATGTCACGAGCAACTATACAACAGCAAATTGCCACTTAGATTAAATGGAAAAATTCCTTGAAAGACAAATAACAAAAATACAATCAAGAACAAGTAGTTTTGGGGGAGGAACCAAGATGGCAACATAGGAGTCTCCTGAACTTCCCTCCACCCACAGATGCAATATACAACTACACATGGAGAAATTCCCACTGAGAGAAATCCAGTGGCTCACAGGACTATGGCAAATAAAGAAGCATTTGTCAGTGGGTGCACATCACTTCCTGTGGCTGTCTCCTCAAGGCTCAGCCCAGAAAGAGCAGGCAAAAATGCCCATCTCCCAGTCTTGCCCTGGAGGGATTTGACTGCATACTTTACAAGTTGATGCCTGAAGGTCTGGCTTCTAATTTAGCATGCATCTGGAGGCTGGCTGAGATCTTTCTTAGAGCCCAGAGGAGCCGGTGGGCACTTCCCTGCATTCTCCCTCTTGCTTGATCCAAAAATGAAACCAAACACCAGTACTTCCCTGGAAGGAGCTTGTCCACACATTTAATGCATCAACTTTTATAGCTGCAAGCTGAGGGGTGGGTTCCCAAATCATGCAGCTTTGACAGCAAGTGGGTCTTTCATTCACAAGTCCCACAGGACTAGAGCAAACAAAACAAGCAGCTTTTCAAGAGGTGCAGAAGCACCCCGCTTGTCCCTCCCCCACTGTCATGGCTCAGTGCAGAGGAAGCAGGCAATAATGCCTATCTTCCAATTTCTCCTTTGAAGGTGCTTAACTACATCTTTTCCCATCTATTGCCTGAGGGTACAGCTTTTAGTTAGCCTGCAACTAGGTGCTGACTTTTATCATTTTCCTTGAAACATTGACCCGTCTTGGCACACCTTCAATTAGGGAGCCACTAAGAACAAAGATGGCAGCTTGGACAACCATAAAGGTTTGAGAGACAACCAGGAGCTTGGGCTGGGCTGATTGATGAGACAGTCTGTCCAGACTGGGAGAGGTGGTTGTCTAATCTAATGTGCAGAAACCAACACAAAGAGACAAGGAAAATGAAAAAAAATAATAAGGAAATATGTTCCAAACAAAAGAACAAAATAAATCACCTGTAACTGAACTTAATAAAATAGAGATAAGTGATTTACCCAATAGAGAGTTCAAAATAATGGTCATAAAGATGCTCACTGAGGTCAGAGAACAATGCATGAACAAAATGAGGATTTCAGCAAAGAGAAAATATAAAAGACAAAGAAAGAATCCTAAATGCAGCAAGATAAAAGGAGTTTGTTACATTGAAGGGGATCCCCATAAGACTATCAGTGAATTTTTCAGCAGAAACTTTGCAAGCCAGGAGGGAGTGGAATGAGTTTTCAGAATGCTGAAAGAGAAAACCCGCCAACAAATAATATTCTACTTGGCAAAGTTGTCCTTCAGAATTGAAGGAGAGACTAAGAGTTTTCCAGACAAAAGCTGAGTTAATCACTACTAGACCCATAGATATACGGATCAATAGAACAGAGAGTACAGAATTGGACTCACACATATAATTAATTAATTTTTGACAAAGTTACCAAAGCATTTCGATGGAGATAGGATAATTTTTCTAACAGAGCTGAAAAGATTAAACATATGAAAAAAATCCCAAATAATCTTAAACTCTATATCATACCATATACAAAAAATAACTAGAGATGAACCATAGATCTCAATGTAAGCTATTTAGAAGAAAACTACAGTATTGCAACTTGACTGTGGGTGTTGCAACATTTTCTTAAACAGGACACAGAAAGCCCAAATTATAAAAGAAAATAATCAACAAATTGGACTACTCTATCAATTATTTTCTTAAAAACAGCTCTCCAAAAGAAATTAGTAATAAATGGAAAAGAAAGTCACAAAGTAGGAGAAAATATTGCAACATTTACTTAACAGTAGACCTTTATTTAGTATAAGTAAAGAGCCATTACAACTCATTAATAAGAAGATAAACATCCCAATTTGGAAATGGCAAAAAGACTTGAACAGACATTTCACCAAAGAAGATATATGTATTGCAAATAAACAGATGAAAAGATGGTCAATATCAGTATTTAGGAAGGTGCAAATTAAAACCACAAGGAGATATCACTACACTTATTTGAATGGTTAAAAGTGAAAAGTCTAATTGTACTAAGTGTTGGAAATGTACCAACACTTTGGAAAGTGGTTTGGCCGTTTTAAGAAATATTAAACATGTACACATTACATGACCCAAGGAAAATAAAAGAATATGTCTACACAAAATCTTGCAAACAAATATTCACAGAAACCTAATCTTGAAAAAATATCCAAATTTACCCCCTAACCTTAACCCTAATCCTAACAGATGAATGGATAAACATTTTGTGGTGTATCTATAGAGTAGAATATTACTTAGAAATAAAAGGAGATGAAGTATTGATACCCACAACCACCTGGATGAATCTCAAAATAGTTGTAATTAGTGAAAGAAATTAGACAAAGAAATGTACATAATATATTATTCCTTTATACAAGAGGATACAAATTTCTAACTAATTTGTAGTATTAGAAAGCAGACCATTGGTTGCCTGGGGTGGGTTACATAAGGCACACAGAAACTTATTGGGGTTACGGATATCTTTATTAGCTTGATTGTGGTGATGGTTTCATGGTTAGATGTATATGTCAAAACTAATTAAATTTTTAACTGTATTCAGTTATACCTCAATACATCTATTTAAAAGGGAGAGAGAGAGAGAGACCCACATTGAAAGATCTGAAAATATTGTGCTCAGTTGTTGTCAGTTTCAATGAAATAGAAACACCTGGAAAGTCACTTCATAAAATTAATCTTTAAAATGTGAAGACGTATCACTCAAAGAAATAATCTAGTACCTCAGTTAATCAATGGAGTAGGAACAGAGAACAGATACCAATTACACATATGGATTTACTTTAATGTACTCATTAATTCAACCAATATATATGCCTGGATATATACTAGTGTACAAAATAAAACAAATCTTTCTCCTCATGTTTACTTTCTGCAATTATTATAAATTGTTATCAAATTTGAATAAGCAAATTCTTGTAATATTTTTTATTCAAAATTACCATGAATACTTCATTCAATTATTTATATCAATAATCTTAGATATAAAAAATAAGAAAGATATAAAAATAAGACCTATATTTTTAAATCATCCGTTCTCTTGCCATGACCTTCAAAATAAAACCAAAACTTGTTTTAGCTGGACCTGTCCTTCACAAACTGACCTGTGCCTTCATACTCTGGTGTATACAAATCACACAAGGGATACTTTATTAATAATTCAGACTTCTGTGCCAAATTCAGATTTTAACTCCGTAGATTTGGGATGGAGCTCAGAATCTGCATTCACAACTATCAGCCTATTTGATCCTAATAGTCTAACTACCCAGTGAGATAATTAGTGATGCTTAAATGTGATGACACATTGCACAAAAAAAGAAACATGCATGAATGGACATCTCACCAAATTACACAAATGCAACATTGGCCACTAAGAGCACACCTTGCTATCTAGGTGAGTTCACTTAAAATATAGATTTAATTAAATGAGAAACAAAATGCAATGCTCCTTAGTAAGCAAAAAATCTTTAGAACATCTTCAAAATCTGAGCAAATACAATCATAAAGCATGGATTCCCAACAGAGGGAAAGCATTCAGCTTTATTAGAAATAGGTTTTCATTGGAACAAAAGTGACTCCAAACTCTGACACTATAAACAAAAATAAAAAGCAAGACAAAGACATTTCTCTTCTTTCCTTGTGCCCTTGCTCATTTTTATACTTAGTAGACTTAATTTAGCTCATAATTTAACATTTATTTTTGCCATAAGTAAATGCATTCCCTCCACTTCCTTTAACACAGTCACAAAAAAGTAACTAAAATCTTTTTATATCTTTAATGGTATATGATTAAGGATGATTCTGGGGGACTTTGATTCCACGATTTTATAATGTATCTTTTAATAGTCATATCCTGAATATTTGGTAAATGTAAAGAATTCATTTGATTAAAAATAAAATCCTTTCAAATAACTTTTAATTAGCATTTCTCAGATGTTTGTTTTCATTCCATTCTCATTAATCAACTGACCTACCCCAGCCCGAGGACACAGTCTTAAAACAAGTTATTGATGTCCCTACCTTTAAGAAATCTACTGTATCTTCAAGAAAGATCCAAAGAATGAATGAGAAAACATATCTAGCCCACAAAGCTGTCCAGGAGGAATTGAGGACATGTCATATGTTAAAAGAGAGGATCTAGTCCTGAGCTATCAGAAGAGAATAAGAGAAAGTCTTTACAGATGGTCATCATGATACACTCTGGCATCAGGCAGAAAAGGTAGATATAAGGGGAAAAGGAAGAGGAAAGCGTAAAGGTAAACCTAACGGTGCTGTCATTGCCTATCAAAGAGAGGAATACTTTCTCCACATTTAGAAGAAATTCAGGGCAGGTGAAAATGGGTGGTGAAGAAACAGGAAAGGATAAAAATTGGAATACTTACAGGTGTTTCTTCTATAATTGGAATTTCAATTGTATTCCACACAAGCTTTTTGACCCTAACTGTCTTGACCAGTACAAAAAATTAGAAATAATAAAACCAGTTCTCCATATTAAGCCTGAATGTACGTCATGGTTTGTCTATTTCTGCTATTTCTGCTGCCCACAGGTTTTCAGGTATGACCAATATGTCAGGATATCCTCTCCATTACCAGATTGCAAATGCCCTGCGGGCAGAGTCAGCTGTTATTTCGGTTGTATAGCTCTTGACGTGTGGGCATGAAATAAATCCGAAATGTGCAACATTAAAGGTGGACTGGATCCTGGAAATTATCTGGTAATATATCCTTATTTTATATATGAGGAAACTGAGACCCAGGAAAATTAGATAATTTGCCCAAGGGCTCAGAGCTAGTGTTAAATTGATGATTTCAGAGTCTTCTAGAACAGCCATGAATTTTAATTCATCTGCCTTGCCAACCTGCTCATAATTTATAAATTCTATGTATGGAGGCATAGGCTTAGGTTATTTGAGAAAATGGACTTGTTCTCTTAAATACTGCATTAAATTTGTTACACCTAGCATACACAACTATTTTTGAAAGGAAGTTTTTTTGAAAAATCCTTACTATTAATTAAGTCACAGTGGAATATGTTTAATACTAACTCTTTAACATTCTTTTTAGTTTTGGGGGATTGCATTTTTTTTACTTTTAAGAAAATGAAAGAAACCAGTGGAGAGAAGAAATTTTTCTACATCAAATAAAAATAAATTTGTGGGAAATATTTGTCTCCATATCCAAATAATCATCACTCTGTATGGGGCTGAAACTAAAAATTCAGAATATCACTGAATTAATATTTACTGATAAAAGTAAAAATATACTGCTTTCTATAGCTTGATTTTGGAAAAGTTTGTCATTGTCATGAGAGTATAAGCCATACTTCAAATATTTTGTTTTCTTAACTTTAGTGGAATAAAATCCATTTATTACCAAAACAGTGTACTTACTGATTCAGGACAGGAGTGTAGGCAGTTTTATCCTCATCAATAATCGTGACCATCAGTGTAATAAGTTGGGGCCAAAAATCCAAATTCTTGGTGGTTGGTCCCTGATCTTCCCGAGGAATGTCCCGTTTCTTACTCTGCTCACAAGGTCACGCAACATGCAAAAGAAAAGTTTAAATGGTATGACTTTAGTTAGATGTCACTCTCAAACAGGAGGATCAGAGAAAAGGGGTAATGGAACAACTCTCAGATCGTGCCAGCCAAAGCTATTAAATTCAGGTTTCCTCTCTTCACTGAATGCATCCCATAGGGTAAAGTCTCAATGGCCAGGCTTGAATTCCTAACTACCTTGGTTCTGGAATGGAGGTTTCTCTTCCTCTATTGCAGTTCATGACCTTAGGAATTATTCTTGTAGAAATTACCCCTTTAATGTGGCTTCTTCCAAGGCAAAAAGTTGAATTCTGTTTGTACAATGATATGTGTGTGTGTGTGTGTGTGTGTGTGTGTGTGTGTGTGTGTGTTGTATATAAAATTTGTCCTGCCTAAATATTCTGTCCATAGTCACATTGGTAGTAAAGTGGGCTGAACTCAAGCAAGACTGCCTGGCTACAAAGCCAGTACTGTTAAATACAACAGCATATACAAGTTGCAGGAATGGTCTGGAACTCTCTCATTCCACTCACAAATGTATCTAGTTAACAAAAACTTCGTAAGTCTATCTTTCTTTTTTGTGCATGTATGTGTATTTAAATCATATTGGAATCCTTCTTGATTTACCATACTGAATGAATTCTCCACTCTCACCTATAGGAAGAGTGTTGCCTCAATGATCTAAATTTACAGTTAGTTTAACAGAGTATAATAACAATTATGAATGTTTGACATATAAACTTCATACTCAATAAACACAATTCCCTTGAACACACAAATAAATTATTCTGGTCACTGTTTGGTGGGCATTCTTCTTATAACAATTCTTTCACATTTACTTTTTAAAATTAGGCAAAAAAGATAAAGACGAGACAATTTTCACTCAAGTATATGACTCAGTGGGAAGCATATGGTTTCCTTGACTGTTTTTGATAAATTATTTATAATCTTATATATCCAGAATATCTGAAAACTCCAATGTGTAGCTCAGGAAATTTATGGGCTCTCATACAAAAGGTGGATTAGATTTTACTTGATCCAATCTTTTGCCCTATCCTACTACCATGTCTTTTCCAAAGAACAGCCACCCTCTGCTGAATGGTTGTATGCCTATCATCTAATGCTGCCCAAGACATGTAACCAGATTTGGATGAGTCATCACACTATTATTATTCTCACTTAAGTTAAAATATAACCCTGTATTAAATCCACTTACTGTTAGAGACCTCATACACAGACTATAATGCATCTTTAGGGACTTTAATTTTCCTAGGGTGCTTCCAAATGCTGTTGATTTACCTTTAAGCTCAAAATTTAACAGATACTAAAAGTTGAAGAGCTGAAAGAGTCAAAAAATTAGTGGCTAGGACAAATTACTTCAAATTGCCAGAATGAACTATAAGCAGTCTCCAAAGGATCTTAAGAATCTTATACATCTGGTCGTTGAGAACCACTTGAAACTCTGGCAGCCTTCCTCTTTTAATTCCTTAGGTATACCAAGGCACATAAGAAGATCTTTAATAAGAAAAAGGCAGCAAAAAACGCTTACAAATGTCTGACTTTGCCTATTATTAAGTCACATTTTCTACTGAAATTTATCTTTTATGAACAGGAATTCATTATGGTCACAATAACGTAATTATTTATTCACTACATTAAGCTCAATAGATTTCCTTCTCTATGATGTAGTTAGAAAACCAGAGAACCTGGTGAGTTGTGAAGATTGTAAGTAAAATTAGTTCTGATGGCCACGGTGGACTCTATGAGAATACTATCATTAATCATCTTGATGTTTATATAGCCGAACTATATGCCTAACGTTTCAAGTAATGTGATTAAATAAAAAGAAATGACTACTGATGACATGTCTAACACCAGAGTCACTTATCATCATTCTGCAAAGAGTGATCTGGGAAAGGGGAGAGACCAAAGTAGTTGAATATACATTAATTCCAAAGTCCCTTAGCTGTCACAGATTACTTTTTTATGACATCAGAGGATTACAGTTGGTAATGTTTTTTGCATAAAATTCTGTATGTTGCATCAGAATAAACCAAACTTGATGTTGAGTCATGAAGTTTTTACGTTATCACATATCAGTATCATAAATCATGCTTTATGTATTTTACTAGTGCATTTGAATAAACTGCATGTTTGAAACATGTAGTACAACCATTATATAAGAATACTTACTTGACTGCTTAGGAACTCAGTTTTTCTAAGTAACACTTCATGAATATTTAAGAAGTCTACTGGGGCATTTGAAATTGTGGTTGGAAAAATTAAGATAATGGCAGTAGAAATTCTGAAAGCTAGTAATAAGTGTATTAATATTTACTAAAACCCCTATGAATTAATATGTATTACAAGAAAAATTTAATAAAATATATTTATATTATATAAAAGTATAATATATAATATTAACCTCATTAATAACAAAATACAATAGGTTTATAAAGCTATGACTTAGTATGTCAATCTTAATATGGTCATTGTTATTATAGTGTCTAAAAATTATTTTGTTAATAGATAATTGAGGAAAGAGATATGAAAGAAAGACTGTGAAAGTATAATGGGGAGAGAATTTTTTAAAAGTAGAAAGTTACCAGGGTGTAGGATCAGCTGAAAAAACTTCTAGTCATCATATTTATAAAGAATATTTCAATACAAAAAGCTTTACAGACAAGCTGATAAGATGTACATTATACTTTCACAATATCAAAGAAGAAAATATGAAGATACTCCATTAAGAAGAGATCAATATACAGAGAGAACCATTATATGCAAAAAAGTATTGAAATAACAGATTATATCTTCATGGTAGTAGGACTGAGCAACACTTCTAAGGTTGCTACAACATATTTCTGTTCCATCCCATGTATTTGTTCAATAAGCATATAATTTTGAAATACCTCCTCTAAGGAGTTGGCCAGACAAGGGTTGGGGGGGAGATATTTGGTAGAGTAAAGCAGTGGGATGTTTAAATGCAAAAGCACATGACACTAATTGGGGAATTACTAGCAATGTGAGGCTGCAGGCTTTTGACAAGTTTCTCTAACATTAGTTCTACTGGATATTAGTGAGTATCTCTCACACACACACACACACACACACACACACACACACACACAAACATAAACACACGCACATGAACACACACACACGGTCCACGCTCAAATTAAAGAAATTTTGCTTAAATGAAGTTAAATAGGTTATTTCCAGACTTCTTGTAGTAAGATGTTAATGTACATTGTGATTCTCTACGATGGTGGTTCTCAAACTTTAGTGTTTCTCAGCATCACTGGGCAGGCTTGCTAAAACACAGATCGGTAGGCTCTACCACCAGAGTTCCTGATTCAGTAGGTCTAAGGTGAAGCTTGAGAATTTGCATATATAATAAAGTCTCAAGTAATTCCAGTGCTGTTGGTCCCAAGGCCAATTTGAGAGTCTTCTACTCCCCTCCTATTCCCCACATCCCATCTTGTAAAACATTCCACAGAAAAAGTGTTCCTCTGAGTATACTTTGGGAAACAAAAGGCTAGAGAGATGCAGGGGTCAAATACTGAAGGACCGTTTGTGTTATATGAAGGGACTTGCATTTAAACTAAATTTGATGAGGACTATTATATGATTTAAAACATGGGAATACTTAATTACAGTTGTGTTTTTAAAAACTGATATGGCAGTAGCAGGAAGTTTAATAAATTAAAACTTATGAAATAGTCAATAAATAAAATTGATAGGTTTATAAAAATACTTATGAAATAGTTAGGTAAAATTAATATAACTCATTATGTAAATGGTGGGAAAGAAGAGAGAGAGGGAGAAGTCAATGGAACTATCAAGAAGGTAATTTGGTAAACCAGCCTGGAGTTTAGAAAGCACTCTGGACTACTGATATAGCTTGAAGAATTCCAGGATGTATGTGGTAGCTGAAATTACGGAGTAAACAAGTTTACTCAAAGAGAGAGAGAAGACTACATGGCTAGAGACAAAACCTTGGGGAGAAAGTCTAAAAGAGAATAACATTTTACGAAAGAGGGGCATAGATGGGGGAGTGAGGCCCCTGTTGAAATGGGAGAAAATGGGATCCAGAGTAAATGTGGGAGGATAAGACTTGAATGTAAATGAAGAGCAAGGCTTCCTCTGAGTCAGGAAATAAAGAATCTTGCAGATAAGTCTTGTTGATGGTGAGAAAGGACAGCGAGAAATTTCTATCCTGAGAGAAGAGGAGGAGTAAAGAGTAAAAGTTTGAAACAACCTCTGCAAGGAATGAAAGTGGGCCTTGAGTTGGACCCAGAGTGGCCCTGCCAGGGAGCTGGGGAGTGCTGTTGAGGGTGGGTCCCTGCACTTACAAGGATGTTTCTATGGACCATCATGGGTTTCCTCCAGGACTGGATTCAGAAGTCAAGGAAACAGAGTGTTGGATTTACTACTGGAGGGCAATGAAGCAGGAAAAGGATTTAAGTCTTTGACCAGAATGGTTGGAGTGTTGGAACAAATATATCTTATGGTCCAGAGGAAGGAAGAAGAGAAATGGGAGGGAAGATGGAGGAGTAGATCTAGAAAAAGGAGGGAGGAGAAAGGAAAGACAGCAGATTGTTGGAGGAGGATGTTTGCGTTTAAGCATTCAGATCGTGGCGGGGCAGGAATAGACATCAAGTAAAGGGCTCTAGAGTGGAGGTCAAGAAGAGCTGAGGAAAATGATACCTCAGGTAAGATAAGGAAGCTGCGGTAACTCTGAAAAGAACTTACAGAATTTGTGTGCATGTGAGCAGGTGACTACTGCAGCATATACAGAAAGATGGTCTTCTTTCAAAGTAAGTGATGGCTGAAAGTTTTGGCAACAAGGCTTATAGATGGTAGGAATTTGAAAAATCTGGACAGTGTGAATATAAAGACACAAAAGAGAATGAAATAGAGGCGAGCCTGAGTATTAAAAAAGAAATAAGCTTTAAATTATAACAAAAAGGCTAGCAAAGTAAATTAATATTAAAATATGAAATAGCTAGCTCTTTTATAATAAGTTTGCAACATCCTCCAACTCTGAGTTGGCTATATGTCTTCTCATACTTCGGAGATAAGGACGTCTTAGCCCTAGCAGTTCACAGGTTAGAAAAATGGGAACTTTGTTACTGGTTTTGGAAGCAGAACATAAAGTTTCAAATGCTCAGGGGATTTGAGATCTTTATGAAGAGCAACACGGACAGTTTATCAGCCAGGAGAAAGGAGGACATTTATACTGGCCTTCACTTAGGCAGGATTAGATACAGTTTCTCTAGGTATCCTTCCCTCAGCAGGTGGAACATTTTTTATATCAGTGGAGACACGCTTCTTGCTTCTCTCTCCAAAATATTATTGCCTTTGCTTTATCGTCTAATAATACTTCTACCATCTCCAAAAACAGCAACAGAGGCATCTTTTTAACTCATTCCATGGTCAGATCTGACAACAAACTTGCAGCTTTGAAGACTGAATATACAAATGAACAATGGCCAGACCACATATGACAGAAATCTGACCCACAATCTCCAGAACAAACAGTTTGGGAAACCAACCCAAAATCTCTGCAACAGTTGGCTCAGAATGATCAGGACTTGGTGAATGACTTCCAGTTTCCTTATGTTTTACCCTGACTTCTAACTCAGGACAAAGCATTGAAAGCCAAATATGTCCCCCAAATCATGCACACAAGATGCCTTCTTCTAGCTAGATGACTCCCAGTTTCCCCAGGCCAACAAGCTCTGATCATATTAGACCTGAAACCATCCCTGCTTTTTTCACTATAAAGCTTTTCCACTTCCTTGTCTGCTGTTGTGTCTCTGCCAAATAAAAGTGATGTTGGCCGCCTTCCCTGTTTGAGCAAGATCTGAATAAATAGCCTCTGTCTGTTCTCATTTGGGTGGTCTGCATTGATTTTCAAATATCAAAGCCAAACATTAAAATCCTGATTTCAGAGATGAAGAAACTGAGGGTTACCTTATCTCTGACAGCTTCTTCTTCACTGAAAACAGAACACGTAGACCACATTAAAAAAGGTACAGTGTATATGCCAAGTAGTGGGATTGCTGGGCCGTATGGTAGTTCTATTTGTAGTTTTTTAAAGAACCTCCATACTGTTCTCCATAGTGGCTGTATCAATTTACATTCCCACCAACAGTGCAAGAGGGTTCCCTTTTCTCCCCACCCTCTTCTCCAGCACTAACCCTGAGAAAACCATAATTCAAAAAGAGTCATGTACCAAAATGTTCATTGCAGCACTATTTACAATAGCCAGGAGATGGAAGCAACCTAAGTGTCCATCATCGGATGAATGGGTAAAGAATATGTGGCACATATATATAATGGAATATTACTCAGCCATAAAAAGAAATGAAATTGTTATTTGTAGTGAGGTGGACGGACCTAGAGTCTGTCATACAGAGTGAAGTAAGTCAGAAAGAGAAAAACAAATACCATATGCTAACACATATATATGGAATCTAAGAAAAAAAAAGGTCATGAAGAATCTAGGGATAAGACGGGAATAAAGACACAGACCTACTAGAGAATGGACTTGAGGGTATGGGGAGGGGGAAGGGTAAGCTGTGACGAAGTGAGAGAGTGGCATGGACATATATACACTACCAAACGTAGGGTGGATGGCTAGTGGGAAGCAGCCACATAGCACAGGGAGATCAGCTCGGTGCTTTGTGACCACCTAGAGGGGTGGGATAAGGAGGGTGGGAGGGAGGGAGACGCAAGAGGGAAGAGATATGGGAACATATGTATATGTATAACTGATTCACTTTGTTGTAGAGCAGAAACTAACACACCATTGTAAAGCAATTATATTCCAATAAAGATGTTTTCAAAAAAAGGTATAACTTTGGTTTTCTCTTTATATCCTCAACTCCAAGCCCTGGTTACATAATTTACAGACACAGATGACAACCATTACCTCCCACTAATAATAATGGGCTGATTTTTATCCTAAGTTATATATCTTGAATGAGAAGGAATGCTTTCAGAAAATAAAATTATGGATGCTTATGTGAAATCCCTGCACAGGTCCTGCGTTCTTGAGACTCTCACAACTGCTCAGCATTCATCTGCAGTTTGAGGCACAAGGAGGGTTTGGTTCTAAGTTAATTACCAGTTGTTTTCCCCCCAGTTTTAGAGCTTTCTTTTTTTTCCTACCATTTTTTGAAGTATATTTAATTTACAATGTTGTGTTAGTTTCAGGTGTACAACAAATTGATTCGGTTGTATGTATATATATGTATAACTTTATAACTTGTAATAACCTATAAAGGAAACTTTAGTAAGAACTTTTGGGACATTGGATACTGATGAATGATGAAAGAGTATTAATTGACAAAGCTCCATAAATTAGGAGTTTGGAATTAACATTAAAAAATAGATATCGATATAGATATGGATATCTATTCTTTTTCACATTGTTTTCCATTACAGTTTATTACAAGATATTGAATATAGTTCTCTGTGTTATACTGTAGGTCCTTGTTGTTTATCTATGTTATATATAGCAGTGTGTATATACTAATTCCAAACTCCTAATTTATAGAGCTTTCTTAATTGATACTGCTTCATAATCAGTATCCAATGTCCCAAAAATTCTTACTAAAGTTACTAGTTAATCCTTACAGTTCATATAACTGCAGTCATTTTACCTGCTTCTCCCAATTAGTGTTGGTTTAATTCCATTCAACTTTGGGCAGGATGGACAACCAGACATGGACATAATAGGAGATCCAGAGAATGAAGTTCCAACACTTCAAAGACTCCCACTCTACTTGCCCAAATATAGGAAACCATCAAAATGACACTATAGTGTCCAGAATGACTTCACTAAAATTGCTTATCTTGGTAATTCCAGAAGGCTAAATCCTTGTTTGACTGATTACACTTAGGGAAAATGATGTGAGTCTCTGATCAAGGTGTGAAGGGGTAGATAGGAAATTTAAAAAGCAGGATGTTAAAATATTTCAGGGAGGCTTGTACCTAGAATAGGAAGAAAATAAATGAGGAGAAAGATGTATTAACTGTATGTGAGAAACTTGGTCACCACACCGAAGAATTCTACAATTCTTTGTCAGCTCACACAAAGGCAGTCAACTGGATTCCAGGGTCTTGCATTTGGAATAAAATCAAGGAGACTGTCCACAGGCAAGATAAGAGAGGAAGAGATACAGAAGTTTAAATCAGCAAAGAAGTAAATGCAAATCTTTTCTCCTCACTTCTTAACAGCCAAGAACTCACAGACCTACCCACACTGCTATACCTCTTCTGTTCTTGAGTCACAGTGTAGTACTGAAAAGGCTACCAAAACATTTACTGCAATTTCTGCATTCTACAGATGAGGAAACAGCCTGAGATGAGGAAACTGAGCCTGATACAAATTATTCAGCTAAATGGCAGAAGACAGAGTTGGATTTTGTTTGTTAAGGCATAAAGAAGCAAAGTAAGTTATTGATCAGCAGGTTCATGGCCCCTTCCTCTAATTAAAAAGTTTGAAAATCACTGCTAAATGGAAGCATTAGTATTTGTAACTGATGACCTAAGTCTCCTTGCACATCTTAAGAGGTAAGATAAATGGGGCATCCATTTTAAGGTGGTGTCAATATTTCCCATTACTTATTGAAAAAAAATTGTTTTTTGCCTTTGGCAAAGTTTATTTCATCTCTTACTTAGACCATTTGCAAGTTTATCACCTTTTTATCTACCTAAGACTTCAAAGGTTTTTCCACTATTAATCTTAAATGCCTTCTTCACCACTGAATTTTACTGATATATAGTAAGTCACTTAAACTTGGTCATGAATGGGAGAGACTCTGGGAAGTTATTCTGAATGAGGCTTAATGCCTGGATTCTCTAATGAGCTGGATCGTGATCATACTCATAATGAATAGCCCTGAGTATTCTGGTTATGTGTGAGTCAACCTGAGTTTACTTTCATCACAGACAAAGTTGTGCCATTTCTGCTCTCTGGGCTAACTGGGGCAGAGTCTAAATTCCAGTTGCCATAATTAACTAGCTTTTAAAATCCATAGCAAAAATGCTTTGGGACAATGTGAATTGTAACTTTTGCAGAGAACTTAAAAGAAACATACCAAGCAGTGAAATCTGAGACTATATGCAGAGCTGCCACTGCCCAGTGTTTTTCTAAGTCTGGTCCGTAGATCATCTACATCAGAATCACCTGGGTTTCTTATTAGAAATACATACACTTGATTTTATTTTATTTTTTTGTGCTAGGCGGGCCTCTCACTGTTGTGGCCTCTCCCATTGCGGAGCACAGGCTCCGGACGCGCAGGCTCAGCGGCCATGGCTCACGGGCCCAGCCGCTGCGCGACATGTGGGATCTTCCCGGACCGGGGCACGAACCCGTGTCCCCTGCATCTGCAGGCGGATTCTCAACCACTGCGCCACCAGGGAAGCCCCATACACTTGATTTTAGAGTCCCTGTTGCAGACCTACTAAATTAAGATAACTAGAGTTATGCCTGGGAGTCTGGACTTAACACGTATAGCTCTGCTCCTCCGAAATCCTCACATCCATAGGTACAGTTCACTACTAAATTGTAAGTCAGTTAAAAATAGGCCTTTTTTTTTTTTTTTTTTTTTAAAGGAAGGGTGATACAGCTCTTCCTGGATGCCAATGTCAGTCATAGGTTGCTAGATTTTGCATTCTGTGTGATAACAAAAGACTTCTCTTTTATCTTTACATATGACAAATTTCCAACTACATAGTTCTCTAATTTTAAGAGGAGATAGAGCAACTTATTGGATATTTATGTGGTGCCCATTCCAGGTGTTGTTAGATTGCTATGCTAATCCCTTTGTAACACATTACTTTTTAAATTAAGAGTCACTAGGAAATTACTGTTATACCCAAATAACTTAATTTACTGTTGCTCACTGAGAACAAAAATCTTGAGCACCTAGTGGTCTTAATTACTAAAAACCAAAAATATTTTAATATGGTTAGAAAAAAAAACAAGGAATTTCCATATATTAGAATATTGGATTTGTATTACAGCAAAACAGAATCTTCACTGCGTCCTTTCAGCTTCAGTAAGTCTGAGATATCCTAACACTTAAATTGCCAAAACTGCATTTCAAAATTTGGATACTCCATGTGGTTTTTAAAATCTCTAAATGATTCCTTGAATTTCAATAGACTGTACATAGTTAATGATCTATACATACTATAAATTGTCATAACTTTGAAAGTGGACTTTAAATATATCCATACAAATTAGTTAACAGCATGGAATAATAGAAAAAAATAATTGAACATGGAATCAGAAACTTATATTCTGTTCTAAGCTTACATTAATTTGTCCAAACGTGGGCAAGGAATTAATTTCTTCAAATTTGGATTCTTAATATTGAAATCAGAGTATACATACCGAATCCTACATTTCTGGTAGTTCTAGCAAATATATAAGTAGAACATCTTCAGTAAGAGACATTTATTACCGTAACAGGTGAATACTCACTTTTAATTAAACTTATGGTAAATGCTCTGCTATTGACAAGGTTCTTGTTCAAATTCTGAGAGATGTATAAGACAGTTTCTTGAACATAAAATATTACTATTTTAATGGATAAACTAACAGTTTTCCCCTTTTCTCTATACATAAATTAAACTTGCATTAAAAAGAAAAAAAATGTAATAGGTCACATCTAGAAAGCAGTTATTTTTAATTTAAGATATTATATATTTAAGATAACTAGTAGTACTGACACCAAACTCAGGAGTACCATGACAGATTACTTCAAATACATGATGGACTGTGTTATAGAAAGAGATTGGAAGAGAAATTGGATTTGTCTTGCATCGTCAAGAAAATAAAACTAGTACTTGTGAGTAAAACTTTCAATATAGAAGATTTTAGCACAACATAAGGAAAAAAGGTCTAAATATCAGATCTCTACAAATGCTATAAACCTCCAGCCATTTAAAGGTATACAAGAAATCCTTTGTCCATGTTATATCTAAAAATTGACCACAATCTCTGAGTTTCTTTTTAATATACTTTCTCTGATTATACTCCAGTAACTAAATTCACAGAGATGAACACATAAGATTTGAGCACTTGATGGGATGTTGATTACAAATACATATTACTTTTTTTTACAGCCTTATTGATGTGCAATTGATATATAAAAATTGCATTTATTAATGTACACAGTTTGATGAGTCTGAATATATGTATACATCCATGATAGAAACACTAAAAACAAGGTTATAAACCTAGCCATTGCCTCCAAAAGTGTCCTTGTATCCCTTTCCTCCCACCTCTTTCCCCTGTAGCAAGAATACTTAACAGGAGCCCTATGCTCCCAACAAATTTTTAAATTCACAATATCATATTATTAACTATAGGCACTATGCTGTATAGCAGGTCCCTAGAACTTGTATAACTGTAACTTCATACTCATTGAATATATGACTACTATTTTAAAAGGGTAGAATATACTGTGGCAGAGAAAGGATAGCTTTTCACCAGATCTGTTTCCCCTTTTCCTTGAGTACACAGCTAGACTACTGTGGAGGATTTAAGATGCCTTTAAATTCTTTGATGATCCTTTCATTAAAAGTATGCCTATATTTCCTTCCCTTGAATATGGGTGACTTTAACCAAAAGAATATGGCAGAACTGACCTATCTCTGTGTTGAGGCTGAGGTTTTAAGAAACTCTCAACTCCCAATTCCTATTTCTTGGACACTTGCTCTTAAAATCCAGCCACTAAATTGTGAGGACACCCAAGTAGCACCATGGAGAAGTCCATGTGGAGAAGAACCAACAGACCTGGTGGAGTTCCCAGCTGACAGCCAGAATATCTTGCTAGCCATATGAGTAAGCCTCTGGGAAATAGATTCCCCAGCTCCACTCAAGCCAGACCAGCTGAAGCCGCACAAAGCAGAGATGAGATTTTGACACCCAGACCTACCAACATGACAGATCTGTGAGCAAAATAAGCTACTATTACAGTTTTAAACCACTATGATTTATGGTGGCTTGTTAACTAGAATAGAATTTAATGCTGGAAGTGGGGTGTTAATGTTAAAAACCTAAAACCGGTGGCATTGATTTAGGATTGAATGGTAGGCAGAAGCTAGAAGGCCTTCAAGGATATCATTAGTGAAATCAGAAGACTTGCTGGTGAGAACCTGAAGGACAGTGAGGAAATTGTTATTTTAGGCCAGATAAAAGGTGACTCTTGTTACTTAGCAGGGAAAATTTGTCAACACTGTCACCTGCAAGAAATACAGAAAGTAGAAAATGTGAGCTGGTGGATTTGGCAGAATAATGAACCTGTCAAGTGGTTTCTCAAAGTCATGTAGAATAACATAAAGCTGGAAAGAGAGATGAGCTAAAAAACAAATGAATCATTTTCCAAGCAGAATTCCAAGGAAATATAAAGGAACCAGGACTTTCTGGGTTCAAAATGAAAATGTTCTCATCCTTAATCTCCCCAGAGGACAAGAATTTCAATATGAGAAAGAGTTTCAGGAAACGTATCAAACCCAGGGTACTTTACTAGTATGACTCCACAGTTGTGCAAAGATGTCGAGGTCCAAAGCAAGGTTCCTGAGAGGGTTATGAATATTTAAAGTGTATGCAGTACAGCAGAAGCAAAAAGAACTACAATCCTGCAGCCTGTGGAACAAAAACCACATTCACAGAAAGATAAACAAGATGAAAAGGCAGAGGGCTATGTACCAGATGAAGCAACAAGATAAAACCCCAGAAAAACAACTAAATGAAGTGGAGACAGGCAACCTGCCAGAAAAAGAATTCAGAATAATGATAGTGAAGACGATCCAGGACCTCAGAAAAAGAATGGAGTCAAAGATCAAGAAGGTGCAGGAAATGTTTAACAAAGACCTACAAGAATTAAAGAACAGAGATGAACAATACAATAACTGAAATGAAAAATACCCTAGAAGGAATTAATAGCAGAATAACTGAGGCAGAAGAATGGATAAGTGACCTGGAAGACACAATGGTGGAATTCACTGCTGTGGAACAGAATAAAGAAAAAAGAATGAAAAGAAATGAAGACAGCCTAAGAGACCTCTGGGACAACATTAAATGCAGCAACATTCGCATTATAGGGGTCCCAGAAGGAGAAAAGAGAGAGAGAAAGAACCAGAGATAATATTTGAAGAGATTTTAGTCAAAAAATTCCCTAACATGGGAAAGGAAAGAGCCACCCAAGTCCAGGAAGGGCAGCGAGTCCCATACAGGATAAACCCCAGGAGAGACATGCCAAGACACATAGTAATCAAAATGGCAAAAATTAAAGACAAAGAAAAATTACTGAAAGCAGCAAGGGAAAAATGACAAATAACATACAAGGGAACTCCTATAAGTTTAACAGCTGATTTCTCAGCTGTTTCTCTACAAGCCAGAAGGGAGTGGCATGATCTAATTTAAGTGATGAAAGGGAAGAACCTACAACCAAGATTACTCTAACTGGCAAGGATCTCATTCAGATTCGATGGAGAAATGAAAAGCTTTACAGACAAGCAAAAGCTAAGAGAATTCAGCACCACCAAACCAGCTCTACAGCAAATGCTAAAGGATCTTCTCTAAGTGGGAAACACAAGAGAAGAAAAGGACCTATAAAAACAAACCCAAAAGAATTAAGAAAATGGGAATAGGAACATACATACCTATAATTATCTTAAACATGAATGGATTAAATGCCCCAACCAAAAGGCACAGGCTCACTGAATGGATACAAAAACAAGACCCATATATAAGCTGTCTACAAGAGACCCATTTCAGACCTAGGGACACATACAGACTGAAAGTGAGGGAATGGAAAAAGATATTCCTTGCAAATGGAAATCAAAAGAAGGCTGGAGTAGCAATACTCATATCAGATAAAATAGACTTTAAAATAAAGAATGTTATAAGAGACAAGGAAGGACACTACATAATGATCAAGGGATCAATCCAAGAAGATATAAAATTGTAAATATTTATGCACCGGAGATAGGAGCACCTCAATACATAAGGCAACTGCTAACAGCTATAAAAGAGGAAATAGACAGTAACACAGTAACAGTGGGGACTTTAACACCTCACTTACACCAATGGACAGATTATCCAAACAGAAAATTAATAAGGAAACACAAGCTTTAAATGACACAATAGACCACATAGATTTAATTGATATTTATAGGACATTCCATCCAAAAACAGCAGATTACACTTTCTTCTCAAGTGCACACAGAACATTCTCCAGAAGAGATCACATCTTGGGTCACAAATCAAGCCTCAGTAAATTTAAGAAAACTGAAATCATATCAAGCATCTTTTCTGACCACAACACTATGAGATTAGAAATCAATTACAGGGAAAAAAACATAAAAACACAAACACATGGAGGCTACACAATACATTACTAAATAACCAAGAGATCACTGAAGAAATCAAAGAGGAAATCAAAAATAACTAAAGACAAATGACAATGAAAACATGAAGATCCAAAACCTATGGGATGCAGCAAAAGAAATTCTAAGAGGGAAGTTTATAGCTATACAAGCCTACCTCAAGAAACAAGAAAAATCTCAAGCAAACAATCTACCATTACACCTAAAGGAACTAGAGAGAGAACAAACAAAACCCAAAGTTAGTAGAAGGAAAGAAATCATAAAGAGCAGAGCAGAAATAAATGAAATAGAAACAAAGAAAACAATAGCAAAGATCAATAAAACTAAAAGCTGGTAATTTGAGAAGACAAACAAAATTGATCAACCATTAGCCACACTCATCAAGAAAAAGACAGAGAGGATTCAAATCAATAAAATTAGAAATGAAAAAGGAGAAGTTACAACAGACACCACAGAAATACAAAGCATCCTAAGAGACTACTACAAGAAACTCTATGCCAATAAAATGGACAACCTGGAAGAAATGGACAAATTCTTAGAAAGTATAACCTTCCAACACTGAACCAGGAAGAAATAGAAAATATGAACAGACCAATCACAAGTAATGAAATTGAAACTGTGATTAAAAATCCTCCAACAAACTAAAGTCCAGGACCAGATGGCTTCACAGGTGAATTCTATCAAACATTTAGAGAAGAGATAACACCCATCCTTCTCAAACTCTTCCAAAAAATTGCTGAGGAAGGAACACCTCCAAACTCATTCTATGAGGCCACCACCAGCCTGATATCAAAACCAGACAAAGATACTACAAAAAAAGAAAATTATAGCCCAATATCACTGATGAATATAAATGCCAAAATCCTCAACAAAATACTAGCAAACAGAATCCAACAACACATTAAAAGGATCACACACCATGATCAGTAGGATTTTTCCCAGAGATGCAAGAAATGTTCAATATATGCAAATCAATCAATGTGATACACCGTATTAACAAACTGAAGAATAAAAAACATATGATGGTCATCTCAATAGATGCAGAAAAAGCTTTTGACAAAATTCAACATCCATTTATAATAAAAATTCTCAGAAGGTGGGCATAGAGGGAATCTACCTCAACATAATAAAGGCCATATACAACAAACCCACAGCAAACATCATTCTCAATGGTGAAAAACTGAAAGCATTTCCTCTAAGATCAGGAATAAGACAAGGATGTCCACGCCCACCACTATTATTCAACATAGTTTTGGAAGTCCTAGACATGGAAATCAGATAAGAGAAAGAAATAAAAGGAACAGAAATTGGAAAAGAAGAAATAAAACTGTCACCGTTTTCAGGTGACATGGTACTATACATAGAGAATCCTAAAAATGCCACCAGAACACGAATAGAGCTAATCAATGAATTTGGTAAAGTTGCAGGATACAAAATTAATGCACAGAAATTTCTTGTATTCCTATACACTAATGATGAAAAAGCTGAAAGAGAAATTAAGGAAACACTCTCATTTACCACTGCAACAAAAAGAATAAAATACCTATGAATAATCCTACCTAGGGAGACAAAAGAACTGTATGCAGAAAACTATAAGACACTGCTGAAAGAAATTAAAGAAGATACCAACAGATGGAGAGATATACCATGTTCTTGGATTGGAAGAATCAAAATTGTGAAAATGACTATGCTATCCAAAGCAATCTACAGATTCAATACAATTCCTATCAAGTTACCAATGGCATGTTTTACAGAACTAGAACAAAAAATCTTAAAATTTGTATGGAGACACAAAAGACCCCAAATAGCCAAAGCAATCTTGAGGGAAAAAAAAACAGAGCTGGAGGAATCAGATGCCCTGACTTCAGACTATACTGCAAACATACAGTAATCAAGACAGTATGGTACTGACACAAAAACAGAAATATAGATCAATGGAACAAGACAGACTGCCCAGAGGTAAACCCACGCACCTATGGTCAAGTAATCTATGACAAAGGAGACAAAGATATACAATGGAGAAAAGACAGTCTCTTCAATAAGTGATGCTGGGAAAACTGGACAGCTACATGTAAAATAATGAAATTAGAATACTCCCTAACACTGTACACCAAAATCAACTCAAAATGGATTAGAGGCCTAAATTTAAGACCAGACAGTATAAAACTCTTAGAGGAAAACATAGGAAGAACACTCTTTGACATAAATCATAGCAAGATATTTCTTGATCCACCTCCTAGAGTAATGGAAATAAAAAACAACAATAAACAAATGGGACCTAATGAAACTTAAAAGCTTTTGCACAGCAAAGTAAACCATAAACAAGATGAAAAGACAACCCTCAGAATGGGAGAAAATATTTTCAAACAAATCATAGGACAAAGGATTAATCTCCAAAATATATAAACAACTCATACAGCTCAATATTAAAAAAAAAAAAAAACAACTCAATTCAAAAAGGGGCAGAAGAACTAATAAGACATTTCTCCAAAGAAGACATACAGATGGCCAAGAGGCACATGAAAAGCTGCTCAACATCACCAATTATTAGAGAAATGCAAATCAAAACTTCAATGAGGTATCACCTCACACCAGTTAGAATGGGCATCATCAGAAAATCTACAAACAACAAATGCTGGAGAGGGTGTGGAGAAAAGGGAACCCTCTTGCACTGTTGGTGGGAATGTAAAATGATACAGCCACTATGGAGAACAGTATGGAAGTTCCTTAGGAAACTAAAAATAGAATTACCATATGACCCAGCAATCCCACTACTGGGCATATACCCAGAGAAAACCATAATTCAAAAAGACATATGCACCCCAATGTTCATTGAAGCACTATTTACAATAGCCAGGTCATGGAAGCAACCTAAGTGCCCATAGACAGATGAATGGATAAAGAAGATTGGTACATATATATGATGGAATATTACTCAGCCATAAAAAGAAACATAATTGGGTCATCTGTAGAGATGTGGATGCACGTAGAGAGTGTTATACAGAGTGAAGTAAGTCAGAAAGAGAAAAGCAAATATCGTATATTAATGCATATATGTAGAACCCAGAAAATGGTACAGGTGAACTGGTTTGCAGGGCAGAAATTGAGACACATATGTAGAGAAAAAAATGTATGGACACCAAGGGGGGGAAGCAGCGGGGGTGGTGGTGGTGTGATGAATTGGGAGATTGTGGCTGACATGTATACACTGATATATATAAAATGGATGACTAAGAACCTGCTGTATAAAAAAATTAAATAAATTTTTAGAAAAAGGAGTATGAAGTCACACACACACAAAATAAATTAAAAAATTAAGTGCATGCAGTAGACTTCCTGAGTATCTTAAGCAAGTTCCTCTCAGAATTTCTGTACTAGAAAAAAAGGGGCTTGTAATAAGCTTACAGGTATGCCTTGTGGTTCCTTTCAACTAGACAAAAAGACTTCTAAGAATCTTAATTGCATTTTCCTACAGCACATGACTTTTAATCCAAGGTAAAGGTCTGTCTTCCAAAGAAACATGGGTGCTGCTTTTGTCTTATAGAATGTCCACAGATATTTGAAGTAAATTATTATCAGTTTGGACCTAAAGAGATTAATGAAAAGAGGGCTTTAGATTCCAAATTTCTATGGGTAGGAAGCAGGCTAGAAGTCTACCCAGAGGTTCTTATGGAACAGGATAGATGACTCAAGGGCAAGGCCAAGAACTCAGAGAATGGAGCCAAGAGTCACAGAGAATAACCCCTCGAGAGCAGGATTGGGCCCCAATAAGTTACAGGCAACATGTTTCTACTTAGATTTCAGAATTTCCATAGACATGAGACCGTCATCTCTCTCCTATTTTTGAACAGAAATGTCTGTTGAACCTTACACTATTTCTATCTCACCATTATATGGGGCATGTGGGAGGTGGCAGACAACTTGGCTCTTTAGTTTCCAGGTATTTAGGTCAAGAGGAACCACACTTCAGAAACAGGACCCAAGGAGCTTCATCTCTATCTGGATGTGATTTAAAGGAATCCTGAATCTCAAGTACGAGCCTGATGTTGAAATAGCACGAAAATTTGTGAAGTGTTGGAAGTGAGTGCATGAATACAATTTGCACTTGAGAGAAATGTAAAGAATACTTGGAAGGCCCACAAGGAAATGCACCAAGGCCTCAAGATAACAGCCTCAGCTAAGCTTCTGGATGACAGTTGTCAACAACTTTCTAGCCATGTGTATAAGCCATGTTGGAAGTGGACGCTTCAGGCCCAGGTGAACCACTTAAACTAGTGCTGCACGGAGCAGAGATGAGCCATTGCAGCTGGGCCCTCCCCAAGCTGCAGATGCAGATTCATGAGCAAAATAAATTATTGTTTTTTTCCAGCTGTTGAGATTGGTATTGGTTATTACAGAGCAATCAGGTAACCAGAATAACTGTATTTCCTAGCTTCCTTTGCAGTTAGTTGTGGAAATATGACTGAGTTCTAGCCAATAGAATGTGGGCAGAACTGCTTAAGCATCTAAACCTTCCACTTACAACCCTCTATGCTCTTTTCCCTTCCACTTTTCTATGCAAAACCATAGCCACTTTACTACCATGTTTAAGATGGTAGAATCACAGGATAGAAGGGACCGGGTTCTCTAAATTACTGCTTGGAGGAGTGAAGCAGCTGCTTGTGGACAATAGTGTCATATCTCTTAAGCCCACCTCATCTCAACTAAACTATGGTGAGTAATTCCATGTATGATGTCAGGGTCCCACATCAAGCACTTGCTACAACCTTTCTCTGATTTGCTGCCTGGGGCTTTTTATAAAGTCACAGAAGGCTCTTCTGTCACATTCAGGTGTGGCCCAGACGTGTAGAGGAGTCAACAGGTCAGCCTGCCTGTATTAATTTCCTAGGGCTGCCATAACAAACACCACAGACTTGGTGGCTTAAAACAATAGAAACTTACTCTCTCACAGCTCTGGAACCGAGAAATCCAAAATCAAATCCAACTGGCTTGTTTCTTTCTGCAGGCTGCCAGGAAGAAATCCTTCCATGCCTCTCTCCTAGCTTCTGATGACTGGGGGCAACCCTTGACGTTCTTTGGTTTGGGGATGCGATAACGCCAATCTCTGCCTCTGTATTCACATGGCCTTCTTCTGTGTATTGCTGTGTCTTCTTTTCTGTCTCTTATAAGAACACCTGTCACTGGATTTACTCTAATCTCTAGATGTTGACCTTAGCTACATCTGCAAAGGTCCTTATTCTATATAAGCTCACATTCTGAGGTCCTGGGTGATACCATTCAACCCACCACACTCCCCATCAACTACTGGGACAATTCTGAGGTACGTGCCATGTAATTTCCCAGTAGGCTTCCAAAGGAACAGACCTCAGCTGACCACAGAGATAACCAGCTCATGATGCACCCTTTATTGCTTTTCTGTATCCTTTATCTCATTTTCCCTATACACTCAACTTCTCTTTCCTGGGATCATGTCTCAAATAAAGTACCTACAAGTTCTTCTTTTAAGTTCTACTTCCATCGAACCCCAACCATGACAGGAACATCCATTTTTACAAACTGTACATGAGTGAGAATAAAATGTATCACTCCTATTTAAGTTTTTTTGTCTTACCATCTGCTTTGACCTGTAATAAGACAAGCCCATTTTTTCTTTATAAAATTTAAACTCCCCACTGGATTTTTTCTATGTTTCAGATGTCATCCACATTTTTCGTTTGTTTCTGTCATTGTTATCTTCTCAAAACCTTTCTGTCCCTAAAGGAATCAGAGAAAGCCTTATGTTTTCTCTTAGGCTTAGCCATTCTTAGATGTTTCAGGAAAGCAATGTTTAGATACTTTATTCTTGAAATTGACATAAATAATTTCCCTCCAACACATAAGTCCCTACAGGTACTCATCCATGGAAAAGGAATAGAATTTCTTTGAAAGGAAGCAGTTACTACTACATACAATGCTGCAGCAATTTGAAATATACTCAGTGCCTCTTTTCAATAGATTAAGAATTCTCTTAAAGATAGAAATAATAAAGTCTCTCACTCCAAATACAAAAAACCCAAGGAAATCAAGTAGTCACATGGAGGAAAAAAAGTTATGTGGTTGAGAAAAAGAGAAATTTTGCTGCTAAGCAGGTGTATTTTATTTCTGCTGTCTTGTAACAAACTGCCACAAGTTTAGCAGCTTTAAACACACATTTATCGTCACACAGTTTCCATAGGTCAGGAGTCCAGGCATACCATAACTGGGTGCTCTGTTCAGTGTCCCACAGAGCTGCAATCAAGGTGCTTGCCAGGGTTGGGATCTTATCTGAGGCTCAGAGTTTTCATGCAAGCCTGCATGGTGTGGCAAAATTAATTTCCTTAGATATGTAGAGACCATGGCAGCTTGATTTTCCAATGTGTCTGACCTCAGAAAAGGCCCAAGCTTCCTTTTAAAGGGTAAACCTGATTAGGTCAGGCCTACCCAGTGTAATACCTCTTTTTATTAATCAAAGGCAAACTGATCAGGAACCTTAATTACATCTACAAAACCCTTTGCCTTTAACATACAATCTAATCGTGGGTTTAGGTTTTTGTCTAGGTTTATGGTTTTTGGCATATTCTATTGGCTAAAAGCGAGTCACAGATTCTGCCCACAGTTAAGGAAGAAACATTATGTAAGAGCATGACTCATTGAGAGTTATCTTAGAATTCTGCTAACCTCTAAAGGGTAAAAGTTATTTTAATACTTTATTCAGGAGGAAAATGATATCAAAGACCCTAAGCTTGCCTTCTGAAAGGTGGAATAGATATTCTGAATAAACCTCTCAATTGCCAGAACTGGGATATTGAATGAAAGTCTGGAATTTGTAAAATATACAGCCATTTTGGAAAACAGCTTGGCATTTTCTAGTAAATTATGAACATATTCCAACTCTCTGTAATTTCACTTACAGGCGTATATCCTAGAGAAACCCTTGCATTTATTCACCAGGAGACATATGAAGAAATATTTAGAGAAACAGTGTTTATAATAGCCACACTTCTCCCAACTAGAAATACTCCAACTCTGCATCATCTATGGAATATATAAATAAATTGTAATTGATTTATATAATGGAATCTCCATAGCGTACTGCAAATGAATGGCCAACTGAATAATGGATACTATGGTACTCTGCTCAGATTCCCTCTTTAGGGCCTGGCACCAATCCCCCTTCCACTGGTAATATTGGCTGCTGAAGGCTTATAGCTGTGCGCTTCAGTGGGAATTGCCCTCAGAGACAAGAAACTGATTCACCCAAGATTTCTCCTTCTTTCAGAAGGCACCACAGATGACTGGCTTATGCTCTGATACTCAAGTCCAGTTGCTTTGCCTCAACTTTGTCCCTCAAAGCAGGGACAGCTTTGAAGGGCCATCCCTGCTCCAGACCTTCCTGTAGGATTTGCTGAGTTCTTGCCATGTAACCACATGGCAAGTCAGCTTCACCCTCTGCCTGATTCTGCCTTTACCGCTTCCTTACAGGTACGTTTCTCTAGAGTTGTGCTGTCCAATACAGAAGCCCATTGGTTACATGTAGATATTTAAATTTACATCTAAATTAAATTAATTCAAGCACTCAAGTCATATGTAGCTTGTGGCCATGGCTACTACAGGAGGCCGTGTAGATACAGAGCACGGTCACCATTCCATACAGTTCTAATGGACAGCCCTGCTTTAGAGCACTCTTAGGTGAAACTTCTGCATGCAATTCCCCACCTCAGAATCTATTTCCAGGGAACCCAAGCTAAGCTGAACTGTTACACACCCCAGTACATATGAATCTCAAACATAAGGCTAAGGAAAAAGATCATGACAGAAGAACATATTCAATATGATCTCTTTTTTATCAATTTAAAAGAAAGTCGTATTAGATATTAACTAATTTGGAGAAATGTTTATATGTGGTGAAACTATAAGGAAAAGCAAAGACCTCATTAACATAAGCTTCACCACAGTGGTTATTTCTGGGAACCAGATGATAACAGGGAAACCTTTTTCTAAATCTGGGTACAAATACTTAAGTGTCCACCTCATTATTTTTATTTATTTATTTATTTATTTTTGCGGCATGCGGGCCTCTCACTGCTGTGGCCTTTCCCGTTGCGGAGCACAGGCTCCGGATGCGCAGGCCCAGCGGCCATGGCTCATGGGCCCAGGTGCTCCACGGCACATGGGATCTTCCCGGACCGGGGCACGAACCCGTGTCCCCTGCATCGGCAGGCGGACTCTCAACCACCGCGCCACCAGTAAAGCCCACATTATTATTTTTTTAAAACATAACAGTTCACTGTTTTTTACTTAGGATATTTTTCAAAATTAAAAAATAACCTGAGCTCTTATGGAAAAGGAGATTGATTCTTTTTGTATTATTTTTAGTTCTATCAGTAAGATGGAACCCACTGATACAACATATTACCATTATTAAGGAGTCTTTTATTTTAAACAAAGCTGTAGTAAAGCCATAGACAGATCCTGCCAGTTCAATAATTACACATGCAAATAAGCTTAGAGAAATCAAACAGAATGGTAAGATCTATAATTTAATTACATCTTTCTATAATAAGATGTCTTATCCACAAAAGACTACTGAAATAAGAACTGCTGATAAGTCTCAGACCAGTCAAAAAAGTTTTGAGACGAGTTGGGTAGTTTATTCCATTTGGAAACTTAATAGGGTGCTATGTTGATGGCAAGAATGGGCAATGAGTAGAACATATGTTGAATTAGATTTAAGAACTTCTATTCTATACATTTCCTTCAAATGTTTGATAATTATTCCAAATAGGAAAATTAATGGTTAGTGAAAATTTGCGTTGTAATCAAGATTGATGTTTTAATTTTTAAGCTTATGTCAGTGGGATTTTTTTTTAAATTTAGTTTTTTATACCTGTGAGAAGTTTAGATGCTTATACCTTATCCAGATACCTAGGTGAGACACTGTTACTAGAGGCCAAAAAGCTGTAAATAGTCTTTGGAAAGCTAGCTTATAAACTGAAATCTACAAATAAAAATAAAATAAAATAAAAATATGACAAGATGTCAGTTTAGAAATCAGAATGATTCAACTTGAAAACACCAAAAGTCAAGATGCAGGCAGGGGTAATTTGAGGAGAATTGGCATGGAGGTATCTGCAGATGTTGTCACGATATAACAGTCAGATTGCTCATAGAGAGTTTGAGAGTTGAAAGGAGGTTTAAAGATCTCAAGTTCTATTTTTCTCTAGGCTTAATGCCAAGTAACCAAATTTTACCTGTATGTCCAAATGGCTGTGTTTCATTGTATGGTATTTATTGATTTTATGTAGTGAATTAACTGCTTGAGGGTAATTCAAGGTTCCAAACTTTATGTTGGACTTAGCAAAAATAGACAGTTACTAGGGCTTTGCTTTTCTAAAATTGACTATTTCTCATTGTTTAACAGCCATGCTAAATGGGGTCACTAAGCAGAGTAGGTATCAGTTCATTTCCATCACTTACTGAATAAGCAACGCAAGCCACCATACTGTTTTTCGTTTTGTGTTGTTTTAATCTGTGTGTAGAGAGATGGAAGTAGTTAACATAGAACCAAGCAAATACTAACTGTAACAGTAATACCAACTGCTAGCTCTACATAATATATCAGCGATAATGACACAAAGACTCAACAACAGATACTAAGCAGAATCAATGAGCTCATACGAAACAAAGTTGCCCATTATTTCTTACCACCCTGTAAAACACAAGGAGGGTATGTAGTTAACATACCTGAGGATCCCTGACTAACCAGAGTTTCTAATACAGTCAACTCTCATTTAAAAAAAAAAAATAGTAGAAAATGATAAGATGGGTAATTAGAAGAGCAAACAGGGCCTCATATATTTTTGTTCTCCTTGAGCCATGTGAGCTGACTGATCTGAGTGGCACTTTTCTACATTGTTTATCCACCCATTTTTTAGGGAAATTGTCATAAACAAAAAACAGAAAAGGTGAATCTAAGGCTCTTTCAAACCAGATAACACATCTGCAAATAACCAAAAGGAGTCTGTGCTTTCTTCATACTATCTTTAATTTTACAGTTGATAGCACCCATCTAGAATTTCCTGCTGCATTTATCAGTTCAGTGGGTAAATATAAAATTTGTGGTGCATACTTTTAAATTGTATGGCTTCTTATTAATGCCTGAATCATTACTTACGAGATTAGTGTTGCATGGGGAACAGTGATCTAAAAGTCAATTAACAATTTAATTGTAAATGTGGCTGTTAGGCTGGATTGCAATAAGCAAGAAAGGAAAGGGTTTAAGTAAAGGGGGTACCTTGTTGATGGTACCAAATTAATTAATCTCCAAATTAACCTTACCCCAAATAACCTCAGTTCAATACTACCAGCATTAAAAAAAAATAAGAATGTAACACCATACCATTCAACTGGTGAATACCAACATTCAAAATGTACTCCACTTTGGCTAAAAATCCTTTAATCCACAAAGTCTATTTCTGTAATTTACTTGTGAATATAAAAACACAAAGATGTTCAATTTTATCAAGTGTGGTGGCTAGACAAAATTAATTATTTTTCTTCATTTGTGACTCTGGGAGGTTTTTATAAGGTATATTAGAATAAACCATTCCTTCATGGAGGAAATGATTCTAATTGTCTTCTTTTATCAACAATATAGTGAAATGCATTTATAGTTGTTTAACACACTAATGCCATACTGATTCATTCATGTTCTGCATTTTATGAAATAGACTCCTCAGGTATAATAATAATAGAAAAGATAATACTAAAAACTACTATTTAATAAGTTCAGACTCTATTACAGTTACTGAAACAGGAGCACTTCAGTCATGACAGAAACTATCACACTTAATTATTTACTTATTAACCTAAATCTATTCTGTGTAACAAAAGGCCAAATCTCCCATGCTGAATGAATGATCTGTATTTAGTGCAGATACCAGGCATATAGCAGACTCTCACTAAATAGTTAATAATAAACATGAATTAGGTGTTAGCATCACCATGTTTTGGGGGTGGGTAGAGGAAATGAAGCTCAGAAAAATTAAACAACTTGTTTAGGTTTTACTGATTTTCAACTGTTTAAACCCAGTTTTGTCAGGAGAAGTGAATATTCAAAGCACCAAGAGTCACTACACAGAGGAGGTGACATTTGATTTAATTATAGAAAGAAGGTCTGATATTTGAGAAGCTACCAAGGGGAAAAGATGGGGTAAAACGAAACATGCCTTGATTCCCATAATAGCAGAAACAATACTTTGTAGATCTGCAAACAATCTGTTCTATGGATGATGCTGTGTTGCTCTCAAATAGTCAGTAAGGGTGCCACGATGCCATCAGTGGTTTCAGAGGGGTGCAACAATATAAGACAAAGTATCAGTGGTGAGAAATTTCTGCTAAGAGTCATTGAAATGCAGGGCTGGGACTAGGGTGAGGCAAGTGAGGTGCCTTTAGTATAAAATTTAAGTGTTAACCCTATATTTGCACAACCCAGGGAGGCTTATCCTAGTGGATCCTGGTCCTGATCCAGCTGGACTGTTTTAGTACAGTGTGAATTTCCATAGTCTAAGTTCTACAGCTATGCTTTCTAATTCAGTAGCCACTAGTCAAATGTGTTTATTTAAATTTAGATGAAACTTAAAAAACAATTAAAATTTGTTTCCTCAATTGCTGTAGTCACAGTAGCTATAATTTGTTGAATTATTTGCATTTTCCCTCTAGGAACTTTTAAGTATTTTTTTGAATTCATTCATTCTATCACTATTTGTTGAGCAGATAACACATGCAAGGCACGGTATGTAGGCTGGGAGGGGGAAGAAAGGGATTCTTAGAAATGAATCAAACTCAAATCCTCCTTCCAAAAGGCCTGTGGTGCAATAGGTGAGCTAAGACCTGCAAAAAATAACAATAATATAAGGGAAACAAATTCCCAAAAAGGAGTTCAGAGTGGCGAGAAATTATTTACTGTTAGATCTATCAAAAGATCTTTATAGAAAAGGTGGTATTTAAATTGAGCTTTCAAGGATAGGTAGGGTTGGGAAATGTGAATACGGCAGCAGGAAGACCTCTATAAAAAAAAAAAAAAAGGCAAAGCAGGAGGAAGACATGAGCCATGTATGGGAGGAACTCTTTGGTTTGCTTGGAGTATAAGGTGTGTGGGAGCTGGCATACTTTCTTATGTTTTGCTGGTACCTTCTGTTCGAACTTCTAAGACACAATTTTGATATAAACAGATGGTTAATATAGATTTGAACTAATATGTAATTTTTATTTCATTAATAGCTGATCTTATGCATAATTAAATTCTGTGAACTGTACGGCCACTTTTAGCTCCTGAACTTTGATAACATACAGCCAATTTTCCCATGAGGAGATAGCCATGTTAGAGCCCCAGAATTCCAGATCTAACTTGGTCTTACTGAATAGTGTCTTGCTCTGTTTTGTGGGGACATCAGGGCCCTGCAGCCCTTAGGTGACTGGGTGTATTATATGTATATAATTGAGGGCTGTCCAAAAATGTTTTAAAGACAGGTTAGCTAGTTGTTAGAAAAATGAAGAAAACATCTTCTATGTTTTTCTGTAACATCTGTGAGCTCTGAGACATAGTGCCACATGAGATATCATCCATTTTCAAGATGATTTTTAATAGAAATATCTGAGAGACCTTCTCTTCCCATCAGTGTGGCAGACTTCTTTCTTCTAGCAAATTGGAATTAAAATTACTGCCAGTATTGTGGGTCAAACAGTAAATCATTTTCAAACCAATTAACTGATACTATTTACAATTTTGGTACCACATATTATAGAAACAAGATATCACAAACAAAACACTACAGGTACCACATATAGGTGTGTGTATGTGTATGCACTTGCGCACGTGCGCACATGTATCTTGTGCACATAAGTAAAATATAAAATGTTTTTATATTTTACTGGGGATCTGACTTTGGGATGGAAAATGAATCTCAGGGAAAATACAAAGCAGGATTAAAAGCCACATCTGTAAAGCCATAAGGGAAATCTGGAAGGGCTAAACATAAGTACCCTAAGCTGATAGCTTCTTTATAACATTTTGCCATGTTATGGAACAAAATCTGTTGTACAGCAGGTAGAGAATGCATCAAGAAAATTATATGCAGATAAAACATCAGTAATTAATTTTGAATCACAGAATAGTTATAATAACGATGCTTTTAAAATAAAAACAAGGTCTTTGTATCCGAGGGAGAGATGCTCGATTTTTTTAAAAGCCATTAACAAAAATAGGAAATAAAATAACACACATAAGTAATGTCCCAAATTGCTTTGCTTGTATGGAACAACTGAACAAATTCTCCTAGAACACTTTACCTAAAGTGCTGCAAATGTCAGACAAGTTAACATAATTCTAAATATCTTCGAAATGTGGAAATGAAACTAATATATTTTCCTTTCTTTATAAAAACCTATATTTTTCTAACAGAATAAGATGAGTTGTCCAAGTACTGAGCCTTCAGGAAGACAAATTCTAACTGAAGAAGTTCTGAAGAGTGTTTCTACTATGTTCACAAAGATGAACTGCTGCTGGGGGTCAAGTGCTGGGGGTGGGGGTGAAAAGCAGGTGGGAATCCTCAAAAATTTTTCACATAAGGACTGACCCGGAAGGCTTGGACTCTTCTATCAGAAAACCTGGGTATCCCAGCTTGCATAGTTGACATGCATAAAATTGTAAAGCAACATAGACTTCTAGGTTAGCCCAAATTCCTAGGTAATACAAAGGATACCTTGCAAATATAAAACATAAATTTAGACAAATAAAAAGAAAATCTACTTCAAGGCAGAGCCCACGGGCCATAACCAATTCAGTCAAAGCTACTGCTCCAGGCATAGCGCTGCAGTCAGCGACAACGTATGGAAACGCAGTACCCTGCATGGTGGTTATGACCCAGTTGGAGTGTTAATAAGGCCTAGTCCAGTAACAGCACATTGAGTTGGAGTGTTCTTATGTCCAGGCAAAAGTGGTTCATGTATGCTACTATTACTCATTCACTGTGTTCTAGTTCTTACAACTCTTGCTCAGTGAGAATCAATCACTAGATAAGTATGTTACCAGCACTTCCTAGACAAATCACATCGAATAAGGTCCATTAAGTCATTTAACAGGGAACACGGTAGGTACAATCAGTGCCATATTACACTTCTAGTGCTCCGAGGTGAACATTAGATATGGTGCCTCTGTTTTCATTAAAGGTTTTAAACTTTTTGTTTAGAGTCATATGAGTCTGTTTCCATAAAAGAATGCTACTAAACTGAATTCATACTGTCCCTCACTAAAAGTACAAACTGTCATCTGCTCAATCTGATTACAAAAGCACCTGCCACTCAGAAGATGAGAGGAGATGAATTTGACTGTGAACAAAATGGCATCAAACCCCACTAGGCTCCCTACACTGAAGACAAATGAACATTGAAATGGGGTCTGTTCAAATACTGAGAACGCGGGGCTTTCATGGAAGCTGATGCTTTTCCTTCTCATTGTAGTTCTGAGTGTAATTACTTATAAATAAAATACGATTTTTAATCTCAAAAATTGAACTATTTTCACGCAATTTAATTTTTCTTTTCATTTCAGGTCATTTTTCTGCCTAACTCTTGGCTAGCCCCCTAATTCTCTTAGGTCCAGCTACCACATAATAGATAACATGCCACAGTTTGTAATCTTTAAATAGCAAGATACATGCATTTAATTTCTCCCACAGATTCTATTTCTTTTTCTTTCCTACTGCATCAGTTAAGCAGAAAGCTCATTTTCTCATGATTTTGTTCTCCAGGGACACACAAAGGTCAAGATGGAGTTTCTAATCAGCATTAAATGACCACAGAACCTATACTTAGTTGACATAACTTCAGATGAAAAAGAAGGAAACATAAATTTTAATGTGTTTTCACGGGACCTTTTAATACACTGAAAATAGCTTGTGATTCCCCCTTACTTTCTATTAACATCCACTGTGTCCTGGATCCCCAAATTAGAAGCCATTATATAAGAGATAAGACTTTAATCTTTTGGTATGCATTATTACTCAACATAAGCCAAATACCTAAGGCATATTTTGTAAATAAATTATTTATTTACTTGCAAGAACAAGTCAGATTCTATTAGAAAATTTAATTCAACCAGATTATCCTAATAGTCTAGTAGGTACTCTCCTTGCTTCCAGTCTCACCCATCCAATTAATTCTTGATTCTGCAGCCAGAGCCATCTTCATAAAACTCATGCTCCTAATCTGATGCTCCTATTTAAAATTCTTAGTGGCTCCGCATTTCCTGCAGGACAAATCCAAACTCCTTAACTTAGTTTACGAAGCATTTGCTTTCCTCTTCAGCCTTACTATCACCAGAACTACTTTCACTATTATTAGTATCAGTATCACTATTATTAGTAGTTGTGACACTCCTGACCCTTGATTAAGCCTCATGATCAGCTCTACACTGTGTTTGGTTCAATTCGCTCGAGCCTTCACTCCTGGGAGGGAGCAAACCCTCACATAGCTCTGAGGTTTTACATGTGTGGGACCCTCTTTTATTTGTAATTTGTAATACGCTCTCTTGCCTTCTGTCCCTCACCATGCCTTCCTTCACTCTGCTTGCTCAACTCCTACTTATTCTTTCTGTTTTCTTAGAAGTCACTTATTCCTGAAAGCCTTCCTTGATCCCCTCTTCCCCACCCACCCCAGCCCAGGGCCTTATCTGAGCTTCCTGCATGCTCACAGAACACCCTATCTTTCCTCCCTCAGCGTATTTTCCACATTGCTTTGTAATTGCCCCCTTACTTGTCTGAGTTATGTGGATCAGGGATTCTCAAACAGGCATATGCATCAGAATCACCTGTGGAGCTTGTTAAAGCAGATTGCTGGACCCCACCCTCAGAGTTTCTGATTCAGTAACTCCTGGCGGGGGCCCGCGTTTCTGACAAATTCTCAGGTAATGTTGCTGCTATGGGTCTATGACTACACTTTGTGAAACCTGCAGTAGAAAATAAACTTTGAAAGCAAAGCTCTGAGTTATTCACCCTGGCATAATTATCATCTAGCCTAATGCTTTATATACAACAGGAAATGTACAAGTGTTTATTGCATTATTGGCAAATTTAGGACTTAAAATTAGCCTACATGTAGAGATACTGGTGAAGGCCTTAAAACTTTATCTTTGGCACTTCCCTAACTCAATATTGACCACATTTTCTGGTATTTCAATACCTACCACTACCATCACATCTTCATATGGTTAATTTTTCAACATTTAAATTGATGATGAGAATAATCTAGATTGCATATAGATTGAATACAGAATCCCCTCAATCTTTTATTTATTTATTTTAACCAAAAAGAGTTAGGTATCTTTGGGCAAGAACATAATTAGCATAGACAAGCCTACATGGCTTTTGGTGATTACTGAGGAAAGACTGACATTAAAAAAAAAAAAAAAGGAAAATGTGTTTTGTAAGAAAATGCTATTCCAAGAACAAAGTGAACTTATATGCAAACCAGAGAATAGTTTGCTTATATTTTCCCCTGGCTTTTTCAGTGGTTACCTCCCCAGGTCACTTCCTTCTAAAGAGTTTACACTTCCTAATTTATCTGTTTTTATAACTTTGGGAGCTTGAAGTTTTTTGTTTTGTTTTTTTTTCTTTTTTAATGAATGTGCTGATGAAATCTCTTTTCGTTTCTGCTCTGTCTTTTAAAATATTTATCAGTGTACAAAGAGCTGTATGAAAATATGTAGTATTAAAATTAGCTGGATTTTTTTTACAATTTTAGGTAATGAGGTTAGAACAGAAAAAAAGTCATCTTGTTCTTAACGCTGAGCTTGACAACTACTTTCAAATTTAACATCTCATTAAAACAATTTACAGGATGACATGTTATAGATACTATAGGAAAACAAGAATCTTTTTATAGTACTCCAGTCTGTAATTTAGAATGAAACAGAACACAAAGATATCATTGTTTGATTTGATTCTGCACTATAATTCGTACTTAACTCATTTCCAAAGTTGCAGTAAAGCATTAGTTTAAAACAAGATTTTCCATCACACCTCATTTGAAAATAAATTCCAAGTGAGTCACAAGTTTAAATATGAAGGAACTATAAAAATTCTGCACAAAATAATGGGATAAGATTTTTAACGTAATCTCAAATTAGGGAAAGTGCTGATGTAAAAGACTGTTCGGGGTTGTTTAAGGAAAGTAGGATGTGTGTTTTTAGTAAAGAAGGTATGAGGAATGGAATTACATTTTATTAAGGAAAAAGAAAGTCTCTGTCTTAAAGCTGGTTGTTTCTGGATGGAGATAGAATGTGATGGAAGGTTTGTGGGAAGTGGACCCAGAGAAAAGAGTTTTGTGCATGGTCAGGATTGACTAGGTTAGAATAAATTTAATTGAATAAATGAATTTTAAAAGCTGGTGCAAAACCTGAATTTGACTTGTCTCTCTGTTAAAAGGACAAGTTTTCATAAAATGCTGAGCTGCCTTTGATAACAGATTTTAAGTTCTTTTGCCTTTTAAGTGATCAGTTCTGTATTTGCCTTTGAAATCTTTTATTGTCGCTATGGCTAAGAAGTAAATAACTATTGTTTCACAGTGACCTATGATCCTATATGACCAAGTACTTCAAATTCTTTTTGGTTTTTTTTTTTTGACAAAACTTCCTAAAACAAATTCTAATGAAGTCCTTTTGACCACTAGCTAACTTTGGGATGCTTCAAAGGGCCCCTGAAATATCCCAAAGAAATATATTAAACTAATTAGATTCATTTGATATGTTAAATTACATATGAAGTATTGTCAAATTAGTAATAAATCTTCTTAGGTTATACTGTATGGTAAATGTTATTAATATAGATATTCTAGAAATTATATGGAGTTCCTAAAAATCTGATATGTCCTGGTGAAATGTTATCAGTTATAATTCTAGTTATTATCTGAAAGTGTTATATGTCACAGCAGTAACCAAGTTTCTTTGTCAATTGCACTGTAATCAGATTTTAAACATGCCTTCTTAAGTCATTTGTCATAGACAGTTATGGTTTTACTCTGATGTCTTTACAAAAATCTTTTCAAGATTTTCAAAAAGATTTATAGGAAGAACTTTTGGATAAATACAAGTTTCTGACTTTCAGACCATAATGCTGAACTGGGTAAGAAATTTAAAAATTCTAATGGGAAACCTGATGACTTCATAAAACTCTTAACAAAAAGGATTAGTTACATATGACTGAGTGAACTAGTGAATGGGGTTCTAATTTTATGGTTTCTATCTGAAAAAGAATTACTGGTTTAAATCTGTGTTTTCCAGATATAAGGAAACCTTTCCCTTCAAACTAATTATGACTTACAGTAATTTGGTAAATTATACCTTTGCAAGCAGAATTGAAACATTTATCTATTCTATCTGCTCCCTCCAGAGATTGGAAACTCTTAGGGTCCCAGGAGCTTTATCAGATAAATCAGGAAGGCTACCTCCTAACAGGTACAGGGCCCTGAGAGGGCCTTTAAAACTTCAGGCTGAGACTGCTTATAAAAATTACAGCAAAAACAATTAAAGAAAAAAAGCATACATGATCAGTTACAGTTATATACATCATCAAGCCATGTTTCTTGAGACCAGACATTTTGTACACAAATTAGTCTTAATGTGGCTATATTTGGTAGAAATTAGGGTAATTTTAAAGAGGAAAAGATTGTTTTGAGAGGGCAGACAGCAGGAGCAAGAAGAAATACAATCCTGCAGCCTGTGGAAAAAAATCACATTCACAGAAAGGTAGACAAGATAAAAAGGCAGAGGGCTATATACCACATGAAGGAACAAGATAAAACCCCAGAAAAACAACTAAATGAAGTGGAGATAGGCAACCTGCCAGAAAAAGAATTCAGAATAATGATAGTGAAGATGATCCAGGACCTCAGAAAAAGAATGGAGGCAAAGATTGAGAAGATGAAAGAAATGTTTAACAAAGACCTAGAAGAATTAAAGAACAAACCAACAGAGATGAACAACAAACCAACAGAGATGAACAATACAATAACTGAAATAAAAACTACACTAGAAGGAATCAATAGCAGAATAACTGAGGCAGAAGAACGGATAAGTGACCTAGAAGACACAATAGTGGAATTCACTGCTGCAGAACAGAATAAAGAAAAAAGAATGAAGAAATGAAGACAGCCTAAGAGACCTCTGGGACAACAATAAATGCAACAACATTCACATTATAGGGGTCCCAGAAGGAGAAGAGAGAGAGAGAAAGGACCAGAGAAAATATTTGAAGAGATTACAGTCAAAAACTTCCCTAACATGGGAAAGGAAAGAGCCACCCAAGTCTAGGAAGTGCAATGAGTCCCATACAGGATAAACCCAAGGAAAAACACGCCGAGACACGTAGCAATCAAATTGGCAAAAATTAAAGACAAAGAAAAGTTATCGAAAGCAGCAAGGGAAAAATGACAAATAATATACAATGGAACTCTTATAAGGTTAACAGCTGATTTCTCAGCAGAAACTCTACAAGCCAGAAGGGAGTGGCATGATCCACTTAAAGTGATAAAAGGGAAGAACCTACAACAAAGATTACTCTTACCGGCAAGGATCTCATTCAGATTCGATGGAGAAATCAAAAGAATTACCATATGATCCAGCAATCCCACTACTGGGCATATACCCAGAGAAAAACATAATTCAAAAAGACACATGCACCCCAGTGTTCATTGCAGTACTATTTACAATAGTCAGGTCATGTAGGCAACCTAAATGCCCATCAACAGACGAATGGATAAAGCAGATGTGGTATATATATGCAGTGGAATATTACTCAGCCATAGAAAGCAACGAAATTGAATCATTTGTTGAGACGTGGATGGATCTAGAGACTGTTATACAGAGTGAAGTAAGTCAGAAAGAGAAAAACAAATATCGTATATTAACACATGTATGTGGAACCTAGTAAAATGGTACAGGTGAACCCATTTGTGGGGCAGAAGTTGAGACATAGATGTAGGGAACAAACGTATGGACACCAAGGGGGAAAACCACGGTGGGGTCGGGATGGTGGTGTGCTGAATTGGGCGATTGGGATTGACATGTATACACTGATGTGTATAAAATTGATGACTAATGAGAACCTGCAGTATAAACAAACAAACAAACAAAAGATTGTTTCAGTGAATATTAAATTCCAGTTTTGTTAATGGAGGTCTGTATTTACTAAGACTCGCTTCCCAGATTGTTCCTTGCTGTTATATTAACATAGAATTTAAATGAATTATAAAAAGGACACTCTAGGTTTGTTTCTGAAGCTTATCTTAGTAATCTATCTTTGGATGAAAATCAGATGCCCCATGACATGCAACCAGTGGAATATGCATACTGCAAAAGACATATTTTAAAGGACCATCTCCAGCCCAGATGGAAGGACCCCTATCATGTACTCTTAACTAGCTCATACACAGTGAAAGCAAAGGGAATTGACTCTTGGATTAATTCCAACTTGCAAAGGGCCCCTGCACTGGACTGATCTATAGAGAGGACTGCTGACCTCAATTTCATCTTAAAACAACACTCAAACAGAGGGAAACTACACTGATACCAGGACGGGAAGAAGACAACATCAGAAGTAGACAGCTGGCCTAAGATCCTGGATCTGACTCGTATGATCATTTATGGTGTTCTCTTGACTTCTTGGACCTTTACCTATGAATCAAATGTTTTACTATCATAAGCACAATCCTATGTTAGCTTGTTAAAAATAAATTTATTTATTTATTTTTGGCTGTGTTGAGTCTTCGTTGCTGTGCATGGGCTTTTCTCTAGTTGCGGTGAGTGGGGGCTACTCTTCATTGCAATGCACTGGCTTCTCATTGTCGTGGCTTCTCTTGTTGTGGAGCACAGGCTCTAGGCGTGCAGGCTTCAGTAGTTGTGGCATGTGGGCTCAGTAGTTGTGGCTCATGGGCTCTACAGCACAGGCTCAGTAGTTGTGGCACAGGAGCTTAGTTGCTCTGTGACATGTGGGATCTTCCCAGGCCAGGGATAGAACCCATGTCCCCTGCATTGGCAGGAGATTCTAAACCACTGTGCCACCAGGGAAGCCCAATCCTATGCTAGTTTTAAAAATCAACTCAGTTGTTGGGTTTGTGCCCAATTACCTGTGTCTAGTACTTCTGGGTTACCTTGGTGGATTTCTCCACTTCGAGGTTCTAACTGGTTGGCCTTTAGGAAATTTATTCTAGAAGAAATAAATTATAGTCCTGTTCAGGCCACTGTGGATATTACTAGGTGGGATCCCCTCACCTAGCCAATTAGTAACACTTGCTCTGACCCTGTCCATAAATACGAATTTTCTTGCAAAGTTATTCAAGCTTAGTCAGAGCAACAAGCAAAATTTCAGCCAAGGAATAAAACCTCCTACAATTATGGGATGGTTTTATGTGCTTAACACCAGGCTATGTTCATTTAAGTTTTAAGGCCCCCTCTTAAAGCCTAGTAACATTAGGAAATTGGGCTGGGAGCCATATGGACAGTGCCAATATATAATTTCCCTGAAAGATAAGGATTGGTATAGAAGAGACTAAGTCAGATGATCTGGGGATATAGTGGGCCACACCTAATGGAAGTTCTTGGCTTAATTCTTACTCACGACTTTACTAATACTACTAGCTATGTTATTTGTATTTTGCCTATTTTTACAAGATTGCTGTTTCCTGCATTACCAAATGTGTGACTGAGCCTCCAACAAAAGTATATAGCTCTATATGAGATCATTGATTGTAATAGTGTAACTCTAGATATGGGAAGATGCAACAAGAGGGAATTTTTCCTGGACCATACAGACTAGTAATACAGGTGCTCCAGAGACTTTTGGCTACTGTTAATAAGGCCTAGTCCAGTAACAGCACACTGAGTGGCCTATCAACAAAATCTTCACCAGACCTGGGAATGAGCATTCCTAGCACTGAGGGACAAAATGTTCATGAAATGCCTCCCAAACCATGGTCGAATGTATGAACATGAAGGGGCCCTGCCAACTACAAATTGGCACTTGCAATCTACTTCTACATGGATTAAATCAAGAGCTGCTGTAGCTGCTGACCTTCAATACCCCCTGAAAGAAGTTCAGGGTGGAGATCAGGAATGAGGTACTCTGTGCTCTAGGAAAAACTGGCCTAACAGGTCTTCAGATAGTTAGATAATTTCAGGAGATTTAATGAGCCCAGTTCCTGCATGTCCTCGTATCTAGAAAAGCACTAAAATCCTTCATGGTGATGTCTGCTCCTCATCACTAGCAGTAACCTTCTGCAAAAAATATGTGCCTGATTGCATATACTCCCCCTTCACCAAAATCACACATATGTTGACCTTCCCCGCCTACCTCTTTGGAGCAGTTTCTCAGAGCTATCTGAAATGCTGTCTCCTGGGCTATAGTCCTCATTTTGCCCCAAATAAACTTAACTCACAATTCTCATGTTGTGCTTTTTTTTTTTTAGTTGACAAAGATATTTCTCAATATAACATAAACCTCAGGAGCTATAAACTCATACAGTTGACAATGTAAAAAAATCTTTACAAAACACATGGAAAAAATGGCATAGACAAAATTTAAAAAGAAAAATGACAGGCCAGAAATTATGTTTGCAGCCCTTATCAAGACCAAGATCCTATTTCCTTAGTAAAGAACAAAACAGTACAAATCAAAATTCCACAAACTGATAAAAGAAATGAACCAAACTTTGATCAGACATTGAATTGGCTTTTTAATATATGAAAATTGTTTAAACTCAGCAGTAATAAGAGAAATGTAAATTGAAACTCATTGGTAGTTTCTTCTTTTACATTTATCAACTTAAGAAAAAAATGAAAAAACAACTTTGGTCAAACAGTGTATTGAGGAGAAGTGGGGAAAAGGCACCATGGTAGATTGGTAGAGGGACTGAATTTAAATAAAACATCTTTGGAAGATAATTTAGTATTATCTAATAAAATTACACATCTCATTTTAGAACAAATGTCCTTTGTTCTATCAACTAGGCTTCTTGGAATTTTACCCAACAGATATACATTCACAAATTACAAAACAATACACATACTTTTTTTTTTTTCCTTTTTGCAGCATTGTAATAACATAACATTAGAAACAACTTGAATTTCCATCAAAAGGGCAGGTTAAATAAATTATGAAATATCCATTCAAAGGAATAAAAAATGGAAATATTTTAGGTATTGATAAGACTCCATCTCAAAGACACATAAGTGAAATGTGTACTATACTATGTGTGTAAAAAAAAAGAGGGTGGTGATGCATGTATCTGTATATATGTGTGTCTATGTATATACATATCTATATATACATCTATATGTATATCTAGAAAGCACATATGCTTGTATATGAAGACAGTGTCTTTGAAAGGGTTTTAATGGAGTTTCAATGCCAAGCTTAATTACAGAGTGTATTCCAGTGTTTCCTACCTGGAAGATGTTTTGTGAGCAAATGGAGAGAAATAGCATATACATTTCAGAGTAAGCCTGATGAGTCCAGCAAACTGTGTATTTTGTGTGTTATAATCTCCTCCTTCAGATAGTTAGATAATTCAGGAAAAGATTTTATGAGCCCAATTCCTGCATCTCCTCGTACCTATAAAAGCACTAAAATCCTTCACAGTGACATCTGCTCACAGTGAAGTCAGACTGAGTAAAAGAGGCAATGAACCAAAAACTGTGTTTTAGTGCATGGTGCTATAGTGCAAACTCCTGCCTCCATCAGTAAATTTAGTACAAGAACAAGGAAGTATAGTTGACCCTTGAACAATGCAGGAATTAGGGATACCTACTCCCTGCACAGTCAAAAATCCTCCTATAACTTTAAAGTCAGCCCCCCTATCTGCAGTTTTGTATCCATGCATTAACCAACTGTGGATCCTGTAGTATGTATTTACTGAAAAAAATCTGTGTTTAAGAGGACCTATGCAGTTCAAACCCATGTTGTTCAAGGGTCAACTCTGATGATAGAATTTTTAAAAAAAGGAAGATCTAAGAGCAGTCCAAGTTGGTGATGTAGGAAGATCCTGAAATTTCTTATGGACACAGGGAATCAACAAACTACATATGAAACAATTTTCTCTGAAGAAGACCTGAAAACTACCAGAGCAGCTCCTTCACATCAGCAAAGGAGAAAAGGGTCATACTGAGGCTGGTAGGAGAAGCTGGGGCACAATCTCACTGTAAATGCCACTCCCAGCTCAGTGACCCACAATCAGCAGGAAACTCACAAACCCAGAGCTCTTCCCTGAGTAGTGAAGGGTTCATACCTCACATGCGGCACCCCAACTTTAAGACCTGCACCTGAAAGATGAGGACCCCAAACATCTGGTTTTGAAAACCAATAGAGCTTAGGTCCACGGGCTGAGCAAAGGGCTGTAGCAAACTGAGAAATGACTCTTAAAGGGTTTTTGCACAGACTCACTCACCTCAAGGCCCAGCACAGAGGCAGCTTTTGAAAAACGTCCAGACTTTATGTGAAAGAGATTCATTCGCTAATCTCAGAGTGTTGGGGAACTGTTGGGATACCATCTGGGAATAGAGGTGCTGGTGGGTGCCACTTGCATACTCTCTCTTGCAAAGCTGGTAGGTGCTATTTTTTTCCCACTGGGTGCCATCTTTATCTTCCAAATGGTGGGGCACCATCTTTGTTCTCCCCCTCTGCCTTGATAAGGCTAGTGGATGCCATCTCTATTTTATTACTCTAGACCTTTAGTTTTTCTTACTTTTGCAGGTGCCGTGATCATGCTCTTCATCTACCATACACCACAGTAGCTGTATGTCCTTGAGGTAAACTTTTATGCATGTCTGGTACCCTGACTTTTAAGGCTTTAGCCCAAGGAATGTCCCTTGGTTTCCTGGCTCTGGAGACCAGTGGAAATGGCATTCCTGGGTCTCATGAGATTCTACCACTTGGAGAAACAGTTCTTGGTAGGCTACCACCTTTGCACTGCACTGCACAGATACAAGACTGAAACACACCTTCATTCTCACATCACAAGAAAAGAAAATTACAGGCAAATATTCCTGAGGAACAAAAATAGATGCAAAAATCCTCAACTAAAATATTAGCAAACCAAATTCAACAATACATTAAAAGTATCATACACCACAAGCAAGTGGGATTTATCCCAGTGATGCAAGTATGGTTCAACATCTACAAATCAATTAACATGATACACCACATTAAAAAATAAATGATAAAAATCATATGATCATCTCAATAGATTCACAAGATGTATGTGACAGAATTCAACATGAATTTATGATAAAAAGCATCAACAAATTGCATATAGAATGTATCTCAACATAATAAAGGCCATATATGACAAACTCAAAGCTAACATCATACTCAGTGGTGACAAGCTGAAAGCCTTTCCTCTAAGATCAGGAACAAGACAAGAATGCCCATTCTCACCATTTTTATTCACCACAGTATTTGCAGTGCTAGCCAGAGCAATAAGGCAAGAAAAAGAAATAAAAGGCATCCAAACTTGAAAGGAAGAAGTAACTGTCACTATTTGCAGATGACATGATATTATATATAGAAAACTCTAAAGTCTGCACCAAAAAAATACACAAAACTGTTAGAACTAATAAATGAACTCAGTAAAGCTGTAGGATACAAAATTAATATACAAAAATCTGTGGCATTTTTATACACTAATAAAGAACAATCAGAAAGATAAATTTAAAAAACTCCCAGTTACAATTGCATCAAGAAGAATAATATACTTCAAAATAAATTTAACCAAGAAAGTGAAAGACTTGTACAGTGAAGACTATAACACAGTGATGATAAAAGAAACTGAATAAGAAACAAAGAAATAGAAATATATTCTGTGCTCATGGATTGGAAGAATCAATATTGTTAAAGTATCCATACTACCCAAAGCAATCTACAGATTCAATGCAATCCTTGTCAAAATTCCAATGTCATTTTTCACAGAAATAGAATAAACAATCCTAAAATTTGCATGGAGCCACAAACAAACCCAAACACACAAAACAATCTTGATAAAGAAGAACAAAGCTGGAGGCATCATGTTCTGATTTCAAACTATATTACAAAGGTATATTAATCAAAACAATATGGTACTGACATAAAAACAGACACACAGATCAACAGAACAGAGAGCCCAGAAAACAAACCCATATAAATATGGTTAGTTAATTTATGACAAAAGAGCCAAGAATATAAAATGGGGAAAAGACAGTCTTTTGAATGAATGGTGGTGGGAAAACTGAACAGCCATATGCAAAAAATGACTCTGGACCAGTATCTTACACGATACACAAAAATTAACTCAAATGAATTAAAAACTTGAATGTAAGACCTGAAACCATAAAACTCCTAGCAGAAAATATAAGAAGTAAGCTCCTTGACATTAGTCTTGGTGAGGATTTTTTGGATTTGACACAAAAGGAAAGGCAACAAAAGCAAAAATAAACAAATGGGACTACATTAAACTAAAAAGCTTCTGTACAGCATAGGAAGCCAGCAGCAAACAAAAGGCAATCTACTGAATGGGAGGAAATGTTTACAAATCATATATCTGATAAGGGGTTAAAATCCAAATACATCCATACCCTGAAGATATTGTGGGTTCAGTTCCAGACCACCACAATAAAGTGAATATTGCAATAAAGTAAGTCACAGAAATTTTTTGGTTTCCTAGTGCATATAAAAGTTATGTTTACACTATACTGTAGTCTATTAAGTATGCAACAGCATTATGTTAAAAAAACAACATATATACCTTAATTTAAAAATATTTTATTGCTAAAAAAATGCTAACCATAATCTGAGCCTTCAGAGAGTTGTAATCTTTTGGCTGGTAGAAGGTCTTGCCTCGAAAATGTTTGTAATATTGCTAGAGTAACCAAAATGTGACACAGAGAGAGGAAGTGAACAAATGCTGTTTGAATATGGTGGATAGACTTGCTTGACACAGTGCTGACACCTTCAATTTGAAAAAAAATGCACTCTCTGTGAAGTACAACACAATGAGGCTTGCCTGTATATAAAGAACTCATTCAACTCAATAGCCAAAAAAAAAAAAAATTTCACTTAAAATAGAAAAGAGCAGAAGATATGAATAGGTATTTTCCAGAGAATATAAAGAGATAGCCAATAGGTACGTGAAAAGATGCTTAATATTACTAATCATTAGGAAAATACAAATTAAAACCACAATGAGATATCACCTCACCCCTGTTAGTATGGCTATTATCAAAAAGACAAGATATAATGAGCATTGGTTAGGATGTGGAACAAAGGGAACCCCTGTATATTGTTGGTGGGAATGTCAATTGGTATAGTCACTATGGAAAACTGTATGGAGGTTCCTAAAAAAAAATAAGATAGAAAACTACCATATAATTCAGCAATTTCACTTCTGGGTATTTATCACCAAAATCCACCAAAAACACTAATTTGAAAAGATATACGCAGCCCCATCTTTACTGCATCATTAGTTACAATTGCCAAGACTGGAAACAACCTAAACGTCCATCAATAGATAAATGGATAAAGAAGATATGAGATAAAGATATATAGATACACATACATCTACACATACATACATATACATACATACATATACGTGCACACACACACAATGTAACACTATTCAGCCATAAAAAAGAATGGAATCTTGTCATTTAGAACAACATGAATGGACTCTGAGAGTGTTATGCTAAGTGAAATAAGTCAGAGAGATAAAGGCAAATACTGTATTAGTTCACTCATATGTGGAATGCAAAAAGAAACATAAGCTCATAGATACAGAGAATAGATGGTTGGTTGCCAGAGGTGGGGGGTGAGGGTGTGAATGAAATGGGTAATGGTGTTCAAAAGTTTCAAGCTTCCAATAAAATATGTAAGTTATGGGGGTTTATTGTACCACATGGTTACTATAGTTAATAATTCTGTATTGTATATTTGAAAGCTGCTAAGAAATTATATCTTAAAAGTCCTCATCACAAGAAAAAGCATTTTTGTAACTCTTTATGGTGACAGATGTTAACTGGACTTGCTGTGGTGATCATTTTGCAATATATACAAATAGTGAATCAATATGTTATCAACTTAACGTCTATATGTATAATAATGTTATATGTCAATTATACCTCAATAAAAAAGGACTATAATAAAAATAAAAAAGAAAAGGAAGACCTTCTGAATACCTATGAGTAAGGTTATTCACAAGCACTATCACATTTAATCCTCACAGCAATCCTATGAGGTAAGTGTTGTTATCCCCTTTTGCCAAATGAAGAAATTGAGGTTTAGAGGAATTAAATAACTTGCCCGAGACTCAGTATCTTTCTAAGTTGATGGTGGGGACAAGGTTCTATTTAAATGCAAGTGCACGTGATTTCAAAACTTCATTTCTTCCTAAGACAAGCCCACTTACTGGCAAAACGGGACATGATTCTTTGTTGACATGAGGCAGGCAGGACCACCTATATATCTGTAGGACTTATGAGAACTATTTCCAGAAATGTAGAAGAAGGGTCTACCTCCTTCATCCTGGACCAGACACCAGCTCTTTTTTCCAACAGGTTGATGTGATCCCAGGGACTGGGATTTTTATGGGACTGCCTTGTGTTTGAAGCACTGGACTAAATCACAAAGTACAGCTAGAGTAAGTGCCAAGAACAGAGCCTCCAACATTTAAAGGCCTGGTGAGGAGGTGGTTTGTAAAACTTTCAAAATGGAGCAGCCACTGAAGTTGCAGGAAAACATATAAAGATGGTTGTTAAACACTTAGAAAATAGTACTTCAAAAAAGATGGAGTAGTCAGCAGTAACAAATGTTACTGAGAGGTTGAGTAAAATGAGGCTAGAGAATTGACCACTGGTTTAGGCAAAGTCAAGGTACTTGGTGACCTAGTTAAGACAGTTTCAGTAGAAGCAGATAACTGAAGCCCAACAAAAATAGGTCTAATTTACCTCTTTTTCTGAGATTAAAAAAAAAAAGAACATCTTACAGTATTCCAGATACAGCCTACCATACTGTCATTTTGAACAAAGGTTAAGAGAATGTTTTATTTATTTTTGTTTTGTAACACTTCCCTGCTGTATTTGGATACATAGTTCCAGAATTAATACCTCCATGGAAGGATGTGCCATGGCAGATTTCCAGAAATCATATTATTATAAGTTGTACTCTTTCCTACATCCAAGACTAGGATGGTTCTTTCTGTTATATATTCCAACAGCACATTGTATTTTTCCCTTCCCAGCACCTGACATTATTTTAGTTAGTACTGTAGTTATTTTTTATATATCTACCTCTCTGGCTTGACTGTGAGTCAAGGACTACTCATTGCCCTTTTCCTTATTCTTGTTACTGCTCTTTTCCTTATTCTAACAGCGCCTGGAAGATAACAAGAACTCAACAAATCTTAGTTACTGTATATTTGTGAATGAATGTGTGACTTTTAAATCCTTTTCCCCATATGGGACAGAGAACTCAAATCCAACCTTCCATATGATTTGGAATGCTTCCCTTTGGCCACTTTTACCATTGCCAAAATAAAAAATTAACTAAAGTTAGAGTTTTTCACCAGATGAAAATGTAAAGGCAATAAAATAGAATAAAACCTGAATATTTAATAATATATTTTAAAGAATGGTGAGGAAGCTGAACTGCTCTGTGGAGAACCATGTAGTACATTTGAGAAAAAAAAAAATGCAGCAAGGAAATGGAGAAAGGGACCAATTTACTTCTTTGTGAGATTCCATTATCCTTTAACTTGCTCTGCAGAGAGTGAGGGAAATTGGATTACCAGATTATAACAGTTTATTTTGCCTTTGCTGACCACGTATCAGAGAATATGTATAGACACCAAGTATGGGAGGTAGTTAAATTACATATGTATTATAGAAGTTAGTACAATAGATAGTTTGCTGTATTTTTGTTTTATACTTTCCATTTGACACTGTTCTGAAGATTAGGAGCTTTAAAAGAAAACTGCTACTAAATATAAGGATCTTTTAATGGAGACTGTCTCATCATTACATTATATCCCATTTTATTAATGTCATACCATTTTACTCATACGAGTTTATTGTTGCTGATGATGTTCCAAAACGATTAATATGATAAAAAGTATTAGGAGGGTATATTCTACCTCTAAAAACACACACACACATACACACACAAACCCCTTATTTAAAAAGCATGTAAATAAAGTCAAAACAATGAAGACAACAGTACTGATGTCTACTGGGAGGCTGCATATATTGATTTTTTAAAATACATCAAACGTTACCATGTAAGCGCCCTTTTAGATGGCCCAGAGCTCCTGATCTCCTCCTTTAGAATTTCACATTTGCCTTTCAACCCAAGGTCTGCATTTAAGTAAAAATCACTGAGTAAATAATATTTCAACTTGAATTCTATTTTTACTATATTTCTCTTTTAATTATGTTTCTGCATTGTTTTTTAATTTACCAGCTACTTTCAAACATATAACTTTCTGATTTTAAGGATTTAAAAGTCACTCATTCATTCACAAATATATAATAATGAAAGTTTGTTGAGTTCTGTACTAGAGAGGAAAAGTATCATTATGCTTATTTTAGAGATAAGAAAATGGTTAATTAGTGATTGCTTTGCTAAGTCTAGTTAGTGAGTAGAAGAGCCACAAATTGAAAAAAAAAGTTTTAATTACATGTATTATAAATAAAAATCAACAGTTACATTCGGTGTTTTTGTAATACCTATTATATGTGAATGCTATATCACACATGAAGAATTCATTGATGGGCAAAAGTGACACAATTCCTGCTCTGGTGGGGTTTACAGTCTGTACCAACATATTGTCTCTTCTATGATCTTAATTGCTATATTATTTTACTAATAATTCAGTAATATCACTAACATCTACTTAGTTTTTCTCTTAAAAGGGAATTACAGTAAGTCCCCTACATACAAATGAGTTCTGTTCCAAGAGTGTGTTCATTAAGTCTAACAAATTTAGCCTAGGTACCCAACTAACACAGTTGGCTATACAGTACTGTACTGTAATAGGTTTATAATACTTTTCACACAACTAACACATAAAAAACAAACACAAAAAATAAAGAAAATATTTTTAATCTTACAGTACCTTGAAAGGTACAGTAGTACAGTACAACAGCTGGCACTTCTGAGCATTATCAACTACATCACCGCTGCTTTTATGCTTGCTTCTGGACATCCTGGGCTTGAAATAAAGATATTGTACTATTGTATTCAGTACTGTAAAGTACACAAAAGCACAACCAGTTGTAGAGGATGCATACATGTGACAATGTATGCCAGACATGTGAAATAACTTATATGATTGGACATGCTAATGCATATTTGCATCTTTGAAAGTTTGCAACTTGAAGGTTCATATGTAGGGGACTTACTGTATATTAAGAATTCTATAAATTCTGGGCAGCTGGGAAAGAGCAGCCTAAGCCATGAAAAATAATACAGACTATTAGGCAAAAATATTCCTTAAGGAGATTTCTTACATACTATAGCTCTTTGTGCAATTTAATTTGCAGTTGAAGTTTATTTTTTTTCTCTGGGATACTTATCAAAAAGAAAAAAATCAGAAGTAGTGACAAATAAAATTTTATTTAATATTTGCTTAATGTCAAGTATCTCTTGAAGAACATATTAAAATATGGATTCCTGGGATTCTTCTCAGATACCCTATTTTATTGGGTCTGAGGTGGTCAAGTTCCCCAGGTGATTCTTAGGATCAGGGCAGTTTGGGAAATATTGAACTAGAATCCAGCAAGTATAAGAAAATGTATGTTTATTGCACTTTTCATGAATTTCAAGTAATCTGATTTACTAAATACCCCATCTGAATCAACAAATGTGTTTTAAAAGTAACAGATTCAAGACCCATTGATTTTCCAGTTAACACAGTGTGAAAGAATACATTTTAAGTGAGATGACTCGACTCCATGTATAACCTTCAATGAAACACCATATTCCAAACACCTTAATTAAAGACATTAAAAAAATACCAAGGCCTTCCCTGGTGGCGCAGTGGTTGAGAGCCCGCCTGCCGATGCAGGGGACCCGGGTTCGTGCCCCGGTCCGGGAAGATCCCACATGCCACGGAGCAGCTAGGCCCATGAGCCACGGCTGCTGAGCCTGCGCGTCCGGAGCCTGTGCTCCACAACGGGAGAGGCCACAACAGTGAGAGGCCCGCATACCGCAAACAAACAAACAAACAAACAAACAAAAAAAACCAAGAAGCACATCATAGATTGATTTTTTTTGCCTGTAATTATTTGTGAATTAAGTATACCTTTAAAGAATAAACATTTCTAAAGTGGGAACACAATAAAACAAAAATCATATAATGCAATATCGATTCTAATAGGGTAGCTTTATGGCTACAATATTATACAGTTTCAGGAGTCATCATTCCAATTATTGTGTATGACCACGTGAAGCAGGTACTGTCAATAATAAATCTAATCCAGTTCTATACTTGTCAGATACCAAATTCATATCAATTTAAAGGTTTTATGAAGATTAGGTACTAGATTCCAAATATATCACAAATACAGAATATTTTTCTCCAGAAATTTAGACTTAATGTATTCTTTTTTTACTGGAGGTAGGGAAAACATTGAAATCTCAAATACAGATATTTTGACCATGCACAATTCATATATCCACCTCTCTTGTATATCTATCCATCCATCCAACCATCCTTCCATCTACTCCTTTTTCATCCATTCCAAAATTCCATCTCCTCCTGATCTACATAAGATCATACACTACGTTTGGTGTTTATCTATTTCTCTGATCTTGTAAGATGTTATTATTGTGGTGTGTGTTTACTTTAAATTTACTTAACTAGTATTATGCTATACAACACCTTCTGTTTCTTCTTCTTTTTTTTTTTCCACTCTGCAGTATGTTTTTAGTTTCTTTCCATGTTACTAGGTAAACAACTAACTCGTTTCTTCTAACTGCTCCATAATATTCTATGGGTAAATCCACCACATTTTATGTATCTATTCTCCTATGAATGACATATGGATTGCCTCCAACTTTTAAGTATCACAAACAATGCTAAAGTGCATATTCTATTAAATATCTTCTTAGGGATCTTTCTGCAAATATGTCTAATATATAGATCTAATATCAGGATTGTTGGTTCCTAGTTTCCATGCTAACCAAAACTTCATGAGAGTGCCAATGTCTCCATTTCCTCATGAAATGGAGACATTGGCATTATCTAGTTTATTGATTTTTGCCGACCTGCTAGATATAAGATTATAGCTCAGTGATGTTTTGACTATATTACTTTAATTAATAATGAGTTTAAGAAATTTCTCAAAGCTTATAAGCTTCTTGAGTAAGCATTTTTATAAATTGCCTATTCATTTTTTGTGCCTATTGTTTAAATGGAATCTCTATTTTTTGGTTGCTATTTTGGAATTCCTTAGTCCTTTGTCAGCTTTTGACACTGCAAAGATTTTTTGCAATCTTTCATCCTTCTCGCTGTGTACATTTATAATAAATTGTCAAATTTTAAAATAATTAAATAGATCAATTTTTCTATTTAAAATTTGTGCTTTGGAGTTTTTGTTTGTTTGTTTGTTTTGGATTTTTTGGTGGTATGAAGGCCTCTCACTGTTGTGGCCTCTCCCATTGTGGAGCACAGGCTCTGGACACGCAGGCTCAGTGGCCATGGCTCATGGGCCCAGGCACTCCGTGGCATGCAGGATCTTCCCGGGCCGGGGCACGAACCCGCGTCCCCTGCATCGGCAGGTGGACCCTCAACCACTGCGCCACCAGGGAAGTCCTGTGCTTTGGAGTTTTAAAAAGTCTTTCCTACCATGCATCAGAAACGTATTAACCTATACTATCATTATTATTACATTAACACTTGTCTTTTTCATCCTCTTAAGTTCACATTAGATATGGTATTAGGCAAGAAACCAGCTCTTCCCACAAATGCCCAACCCCTAGCTCCATATGGTGAGAGAATTTTCCTTACACTCTAAATGTCTGTTCCTTTCCCTAGTAATCTATGTGCCACAATTTTTAGTGTAAAGAAATTCTATTGTTTTTGTATCTGTTGAATGAGATTTATTCTTATGTGAACCAATAGCTTTTTGTAGATTCTGTTAGTTTTCCTACACATATAGTCATATGACTCATTAATTATAACAGTTCTTTTCCTTTCTAATTTATATTCTCATTTCTTCAACTATTATGTTATACAGCAGTATTAATAGGATAATTATCTCTATTTCTTAAATGAATGTACCTAAATTTAATCTGTTAATGTTAGCCATATTTTTTTTAATGTAAACTTAAATAAAAGAAAATCTGTTCCATTCCTAATTTTTTGAGAGTTTCTTTTTTAATCATAAAGAGGCATCAAATTTCACCATAGGCTCATTCTACATATATTGCATAAATATATGATCTTCCACTTTTAGATATCTACTATAGTGATTTATATTGATAAAATTTTTGTCTTAATGTCAAACAATCCTTGACTTCCTGGGATAAGATTGTTTGCTCTGGTTGTATTTTAAATATGCCATTTGATAATTTATTTAGAATGATTAAATCAGTGTTCATTTACAAAATATGTCTATAATTTTCTTTTCAAATATTGTCACTATCCAATTTTAGAATAAAGATTATACTAGTCTTACTGGCACAACTTACTCTGCAAGTTGTTTATTCTTTCAGAATTTATTAAGGTTTCATTTGTAGCTTAATTTTGGACCTCACTTTGTTAGAAAAATTAAAATACACAATGATGGAAACATAACAGTCTAATAATTTTTGAAGCTTTGGATTTTCACATTCCTGTCTTCTTCACTAATAAATAAGATACCACTCATTTTGAACATTTTATAAGAATTTATATATTGCTTATGAAGCTGGCACTTAAGAAATTTCCTACTTATAAACTTTCTTCCACATATTTTATAATAAAATTTAAAGAAAAGTTAAGCTTAAAATGTGTCTTTATTTACTTAGTTCTGGTGTAATGACAATAATCACAGGAGGTAGTGAAAAAGTACCTTCTTTTCAGAATGAACATCATTCCCTAAACTAATGCTACTGATTGCATAAGAAAGTCCATTGCAAGGGAAAAAAAATCTAAGAAAAGTCAGGGACACTTTCTAGCTAGTTCCTAAAGGATTACTATTTAAATAATATCTCAAGAGTTATAGAATTGAAATTTTTCCACTAGTAAATTTCAAAGTCACATTTTATTTTAAACTTTCCTTTTATTACTGAATTATTTAGAATTGACTAGAGCAAAAACAAAAGAAAAAACAAACAAAAATAGCTATGGAAACTTTTTTGGCTAAAATAACTGAAAAAGTACACATCTACAAATCAAGAAAAACTTTCTGAAACTTGACATGCATATGTTCATGTAAGTTGCCAATTTAAGATATTATGGGAGGGTGTTTTCTTTTTTCTAAAAAAGTTTTCAGAAGATATCTTGGTCAAAATTTTTAAACGAATAGCAGTAACATACTGCATACATATAGATATTTTTGCATAGAAGTTCTATTAAGTAAGCAGTTACTCACTGATTTCTGCTACTGTATGTGAGGTACAGAGTTATGTACTACAAGTTCAATAATAAACAAAATAGTTTCTATTCTCATTAAACTCAGTGTTTCCTGTGGGAATCAGACAAGTTGAAGGACATTTTAAGATGTGAAAAAATAGAGGGTGCTTTGACCACATGGTACAATCAAGTTTGCGTTATATATAGTAGAAATGGAAAAGCAGAGGAAAGGAAGGCATTCTTCTGTTCTTTAAAAGCATTATGATATTCACTGCACTATTATTTGTAAAAGTGAAACACTGGAATTGATACGTAAATTGTGGTGTATTTATGTGATAGGTAGCTGTAAAAAAAAAAAAATCAATAAACTGTACCTAAATGTATCAGAATACATAGTTCACAAAAAGTAACACCAAGCTTTAAAAATTACAGAATCATTCCTACCAAATAACTAAACGTTTTTTAGTCTGGTACTAGAGTTAGTACATGTAACCATATCACTACACTGCTTTTTTGTACAATGTAGTATATGAGAGAGACATACTCATATACTCAAATGGTTAATAGACACATATAATAAATGTTCATAAAGATGAACCAGAAAGCTAATATCAAATTAATAATAGAGACTGCCTCAGAGGTAAGAGGCAGGGAAATTTGTTTTGGGAGGGAAACAAAGGGACCCTAAAGGTACTCTAATATGCCAGGCACTAGTGTAGGTTCTGAGGACACCTCAGGGAACAAACAACAGTTTCTTTAAGATAAAAAAAATTTTTTTAAAAAGACCAAACATTTCAAACAGACTTGAAAATATATTGGCTTGTCCTCTCCTGGAAGATCATCTATATAAAAAGAAAATCCATAATCTGAAGGTAGCTTTAGGAGCAACAGCAGGGGAACTAGTTGGACAATCCTAACGGTGATTACTACAAAGCTGGAACACATTCATTTTATGAAATTCCACGTAAGGACATCCTCTATTTGGGGGTGAGTGGGAAAGACTTTTTAATACTCCAAATTTTAAATAGAAAAATTGGTCAATTTGATTATATTAAAAATGAGAATTTCTTCCAAATGTACGCTGTGACAAAGATAAAGATGAAGGATTGTGAACATCTTTGCAATGTCAAAAGTTGACAAGGAGCTAAGTAACTTTAGAATAGCAAGCAGAAAAAGAGATTCTATTTTTAAAAATAAGCACAAGCTATGAATAGGTAATTTATAAAAATGGTTACTCAAAAAGCTAATAAGCTTATGAGAGAGTCTTAAACTCATTATTAATTAAAAATATAATTAGAACATTGGGCTAGTTTATAGATTGATCCCTCATGCGTCTTTATGCAAGAGATCAATCACCTATGTCCACATTGCCACACCTGAATTCGTAGTTTTGCTAAACTGAAGTACAAACATGGGTGTGGTGATTCACCCAAGGTAAATGCTGCTCCATGAGTGTGCAACCAGGCTTTTTTAGCTATTTCTTCTAACTGCAACAATTTCAACTTATCTCTCAAGTTTCTTTTTCATTTTTATTTTTTATTTTATTTAATTTATTTTTTCCGGTATGCGGGCCTCACACTGTTGGTGGCCTCTCCCGTTGCGGAGCGCAGGCTCCGGAAGCACAGGCTCAGTGGCCATGGCTCACGGGCCCAGCCGCTCCGCGGCATGTGGGATCTTCCCAGACCGGGGCACGAACCCGTGTCCCCTGCATTGGCAGGCGGATTCTCAACCACTGCGCCACCAGGGAAGCCCTGTTTTTCATTTTTATATGGTTCTTCAAAACCCCTTTGAAGAATGAAAGAGAGCTTCTACATTTAAATAATCAGAATTATACTGTGCCTAACAACCCTGAAACTCTTGTTTCTTGGTTTCAGGCATTACATTATCTAGAGAGAACTCAGATAAAAACAGAAGTGGCATGAATACTAAAAGTATGTCTTGATGAAGAAACTGAGAGTTGAAGAGGCTGACTACCTCATCCAAGACGACCAAAATAATAAGCAGTAGAGCCAGAATCTGAACTCAGGGGTTCAAACATCATGTTCTTGACCACAGACTTCGAAGTGGAGTCAGTGAAGTAGAATATAAATAAGTAACAGAGTGCTGTTTTTATAAAATTTCTTTCTTATTAATTATTTAATCGACTGTACTCTGTGTCAGACATAGCATTGAACACTGGGGCTACAAAGATGAAACTCACAGCCTAGTAGGGAAGACAGGCCAGACAAATATTACATTATATTCCTAATAAATGCATCACGGTAAGTGTGCTAGTGGTGACGTGTCAGGGTATTATGAGAGCAGAGAGCAGCAACTCCGGCTTTCTGAAGAAAAGGTCAGTGAGCTCGAGTTAGCCATGAAGGGGTTTGGGGAGGTGAAGCAAATCCAGGTAGATAAAAACAATGCGGATGGAGACATCATGGAGTTTAGTGTCCTGAATCACAGAAAGCAAGGGGAAAATTACATTGAAATAAGGAAAGCTAGTCAGAGCTCACATCTTAGAGGACCTCTGAATAATTGCAAAGTTTAGACTTAATCCCATGATTGAATGGGGGCTACAGATGGGACAGTCATATATATTTTAAGTAGATAGTTTGGGTGGCAGGTTGGAAAAGGATTTGAAGGTCTATTAGTCAAAATAAGCCAAGTTTGTTGTGGTAACAGATAAATCTCCTAACCTCAATAAGTTACTGCAGTAATGGGTTATTGCTGAAGCTGGCTGGATAGCCGTCCTCCACCTGGTAGCCATACCATGTGGAATGTGTGTCCTTCCAGGTTAGTACAGCAGAAGAGAGAGAGCTGGAGGAAACTTCAGGATGTTTTTAAGGGTTGGGACTAGATGTGGCTTTCATCAGTTCCTCCCATATCTTGTCCAGGACCCTGCAACACTACCCCATAAACTGCAAGAGGCTTTAGGCAAGGACTGAGAGTCTCCTATGATAGAGCACTTCTTTCAGTCTTGTTTATAAAGGGCCAAATAACCTGTAATTTCTTATTGTATCGTTTGAGAAAAGTACTTGTTTATTCATTCATTCAATTTATTCGACACATTTCTGAGCACCTACTATGATCTAGGCACTGTTGCAGGTACCAGGGATACAGCATTGTTCATGTTACTTTCCTCTCCACTCACGATGATATGTGTAAGGACAGAGTAACAGAGTAAGTGGGGTGGAAGGTGCAATATGGGCAGATCCTGGGTCTTACTGCCATTGAAAGGACTTTGAACATGACTAAAATGAAAGGACTTTAGAATATTATGTGGAAAAGAGGGACATAATCTTACTTACTTTTTAAAAGGATCATTCTTGCTGCTCTGTTAAACATCGACAGAGGTTGTAGGGTAGAAGCACTGAGCTCTGTTAGTAAGTTATGTAGTAATCCAAGTGAGCAACAATGGTGACTCAGACCAGGTGGGAGCATGACGGTGGTGAAAAGTGGCTAGATTCTGGATGTATTGTGAAGATAAGTTGTTTGATTTTGAAGATAAAGTCATCAGAATTTGAGGACAATTCAGATGTATAATGTAAAGGAAAAAGGTCTTAGCTTGAGCTCCTCGGAGAATGGGGTTACAGTCTACTGAGGGGAGATAAGCCTTAATTATTAAAATTTTTCCAAGATGGTTCCAGAAGGGCTCTAGGGAGTATTAGCTTCCTAAATTATTCAGGCCCAATGGGTGCTTTCTTTAGAATTTCAAAGGATAACAATGTTTAAGGAAAAGTCTTTTTCTTAGATTTAAAACTTAGCTCCAAACAGTCTCCACATGAACAAGATTTCATATAAAATCTATAAATCTATCCACATAAAATGAATACCACTTAGAAAATCATGCAAACATTGTTTTTGAAGCCAAATAAGCAAATATTAAGCTATATTAGATTCATTTTGATGTGACAATTCATTTGCTTTTTATTAGGGGTATGTTTGCTTTATGGGAACTGCACATATTTCTATATCTCTTATATAAATAAAGCTGTTATTTTACTATTATTAGTATTAATATATTAGAAAGACACTAAGTAAGGTATGACACTTGACCTTGATGATTTGATTCATCCACTGAGTGTGAATTAGTAGGAGAGAAGGTCATATTTAAGTTGGATTTTTTGAAGGCAGAGGATGAGGGAAGAACATTTTAGGCAGATAGAACAGGATAAACACATGAATGTAAAAGAAGACGGTCAGGGCTTCCCTGGTGGCGCAGTGGTTGAGAACCCGCCTACTGATGCAGAGGACACGGGTTCGTGCCCCGGTCTGGGAGGATCCCATATGGTGCGGAGTGGCTGGGCCCGTGAGCCATGGCCGCTGAACCTGCGCGTCTGGCGCCTGCACTCCGCAACTGCAGAGACCACAACAGTGAAAAGCCCGCGTAAAGAAGATGGTCAGTTCATAGAAAATAATAGAATTTAGGGCTCATGAGAGGGGACCAGTAGTTTGAGTTTGGAATTGCAAGGAGTAGGAAATCCCGCTAAGACTGATTATAAAGTTATGTATGGGTAACTTATATGGTATAATAAAAAGCTTAATTTTTATATTTTGGGTAGAATAAAGACGATGTTGAAAATGTAGAGGAAGAATTGAAAGAGCTTTGTGGGAGGAAGATAGAGAGTAGAGAATAGACAAAGGGAAGCCATTAGAAAGCCACCCAAGGCGAGATTTGAAGTCAGAGACAATTTAATCCCTAGAAATCTGAGAGAACCAAGTTTCCAAACAAGAGCACATGTAGTGGGAATGTTAAACTAAAGTTAAGAACAATTATGTGGTTTTATGTTGTTTTGCTTATACAAAGACAGACGCCAGCTTTAATGTTTTCTCCTATTAGGCTAAGGAGTCAGTGACCCCAGAAAGAATGTATACTGTAAGAAACCCAGCCTGAAACCTAGCTTGAAAGAGTCCTATGCGCCTTCATCCAACATCAGCTTTGTAGAATCTGCCCCACTCAACTAACCAGGAAGTTTCACAGGTAATTGCACAGTTTTCAATATCTATTTGAGCAACTGCATTCTCCAGAGAAGTGGATAGACAATAGATACATGTTAAAGAGCCATCCCCAAACATTAGTTCTATAGAACTAATAGCGATATATATAAATCATAGTGTGCATTACAAAACTTCAATGCAACAAAAAGACACATCACATGTAAAGAGAGAAGTAATATATGAAATTACATAACCAAAAAGATTAGTATCCAAAATATATTTTAGAATTTTCTACAGATTAATAAGCAAAAGACAGGAAAGCCAAGAGAAAAATCAACAAGGAATTAATAGGCGATATACAGAAAATAAAACTGAAGTGTTCATTGAGCATATGTGAAAAGATGTTCAAACTCACCAATATTAAAACAGTGTTCATTTCTGAAGGAAGAGGAAGGGAGGAGAATGGAATTTGAAAGAACTACAAAGTGAAATGCCAATTTGTCTAAAATTTAATGGCTTTAAACAATAAACAGCAAAGTAAATATTGCTAAATGTTAACCGTTGGTCATCTACATGGTAAGTATATGCATGTTTGATTTACTTTCTGTATTTTTTTAGAAATATTTCTTAATAATAAATTTACATATGTGACAATGTTACCATCCTGTTCTATAAATATGTCCCCATCTATCAGTTTTATGGCAAAAAATGATATGGGAGGCAGATGAATTAGGGGAAGGACATAGAAGAAGGAGTTGAAATCCTAAGTTCTAGTCCCAAATCTGCCACTTGCTCACTGTGACCTTGAGAAAAATCACTTAATTCTTTTGAAACTGACTCCTCACCTGAAAAACTTGAACAACAATATCCACCTTTAATACATGAAGTTATTTTAAGGAGTGACTTATTTCACTCTCATATATAAGTGATGTTCAAATGTGAAGAAAAGATATGGAAATTCTTAAAACCTGCAGTTAACGTGAAGTTGAATGAACATACTTTCCCACTTACTGTCATTCTAAACTTATGGAAACAGACATTAGAACAGAAAGTAGACACACATCTTTTCTTACCAGGTCTATTAGCTGGGAATAGAGTTCATGGCAATTATCAAAAATATACTTGTATGTAGAATCCAGGCAAGCCCTGACACAGTCTTTCACCACCATGCTGGCCTTTGGGGGGCTTTGCAGCTCCAGAACCTGGTAGACAAAATATTTTCTTAAATTCAAAAATAAAACATTGTATAAACTGTATAAACAAATCAAACAATATTCAATAAACACTTTTAGTTGAACTTTCTGTATTCAGGAGAAATGTGGTCTTAGAAATGATTTAAATGTATAAACACCCACCTTAACATCTTAATATAACAACTCAGAGAAAACGAGCATAGTTGTAAATATTCAAGTAGAAATACTTAAAGTGACCAATCACAGTATCATTCATTCATTCCATTCAACCACTCAACAAACATTTATCATCACCTACTATATATCGGACAATGGTGATACTGCAGTGAGCAAAAGAAACAAAAGTCCCTTTCCTCGTGAAGCTGTATTTTAGTAGATAATAAACAAAAGAAATCAGTAAAATATATTACATGATGTTGCATGCAAAAATATAAACCAAAGAAGAGGGATAGAAAGTGTTTCAGTGGAATAGAATTTAATACAAAGGACTTCAATAGTAGATGAATTCAGAGAAGTAACAGGATGGGACCAGTGGAAAAATTGCAAATAGACTACTCCAAGAACCTTAGCTTTGAGCAAGGTGGGAAGAAAGTAGACTATTTGAGCAGAAGAGGAAAGTGACCTATTTTTTTTAAAAGGCGCCCTTATGCTGCCTTAAGGCTGGCTATGGACAAAGCAGAAAGACCAGTGATGAGAATAGTTCAAAAATTCAGTCATGAGAAGACAGTGCTTGAACTATGGCAGAGCAAGGAGTTGTTACAAGAAATTCTATTCTGGTTAATTTTGGAAGGAATGGGTAACAGGATTTGCTGACAGATTGGGTGACCAGTGTGAGAGAAAGACACTCCAAGTGTATGATCAGGTCACCCAAGACAGCTGTCCTCTTGCTCTCTGTACATCTCCTGCTCCACGAGTGCCTACTTCAGCCACATCCTACTACCCGACTGACCTTCTTACATACTGGCCCCAGGCCGCAGCTAATGATTGGTCTAATTTTAGCCACAATGATAACCTATCAAAGGGGTGGTGAGGGACATGCCCCTCTGCTGGTTTCCCTGGTAACTGAGGGGCCAACCTGACATCAATTCCCCTATAACTGGTAACCTCCCCTTCCTCCCAGGAGTGAAGATTGCCTTCATGGCCGGCCGAGAGCCTGGGGCACACAGTGAGGTCTCACCCCAGGACCTTGCTTCAGATACATAAGATCCCCCATCCATTAAACCATTGACATCTCTGTTGCTGATTTCGGATTCTTTCTTTGATCTTGAAGATGGGCAAGTACAGGCCTTGTAGGCCTATGCGGGTAGGCCTAACACCAAGGTTTTAGCCCTAAATAACTGGTACACTGGAAGTGGTCTCAACCTAGATGAGCAAGACTATGCTTGGAAGATCAGGAGCTCAGTTTATGACAGGTTAAGATTGAGAAGCCTATTATGCATACAAGTAGATTTCAAACAGACATTTGGGTAAATGAGTCTGGAGTAGTAGAGATGCCTGAGCTAGTGATATAAATTTGAGAATTATTAGCTTAGAGAAGAATTTAAAGAAATGAGACTAGATGAGTATGGACAGAGAAGAGAAGGGGTCCAGAAAATAAACCCTGGGTAATTCTAGCCCTATGACATTAGACAAATGAGAAAGAACAAAGCAATGGAGAAGAGAAAAAAGGCAGCCAATGAGATAGGAGAAAAAGGAAGCAAGAGGGGTATCCTGGAATCTAGGGAAGAAAGGCTTTCCTGGAGGAGGGAATGATAAAATATATTAAGTGATACTGAACACTGTAGGATGAAGACTGATGACTGACCACTAGATTTAGCAAAGTGATGGTCACTGGTGATTTTGACAAGATCATTTTTGGTGAAGTGATGGGTTAAAAGTCTAATTGGAGTAGGTTCTAAAAAGAAGGGTGGGTTTGAAGATTTAATATTTAAAAATGTTTAGTTCTCTACAGATTGCTCTATAGATTTAATGCAATCCCAACCAAAATCCCAATAAGAACTAATATAATCTATTAAACAATTCTGAAAAGTAACAAAAAAGGTGGAAGACTAAAACTATCTAATTTTAAGATTTGCTATAAGGCTTCAGTAATCAAGACAGCATAGTAATGGTAAAAGTATAGACATTTGGACAGCATAGAGAGTCCAGAAATAGACCCAAACAAATATGATCAATTGATTTTTTTTTTTTTTTTTTTTGTGGTACGCGGGCCTCTCACTGTTGTGGCCTCTCCCGTTGCGGAGCGCAGGCTCCGGACGCACAGGCTCAGCGGCCATGGCTCACGGGCCCAGCCGCTCAGCGGCATGTGGGATCTTTCCGGACCGGGGCACGAACCCTTGTACCCTGCATCGGCAGGCAGACTCTCAACCACTGCACCACCAGGGAAGCCCTGATCAATTGATTTTTTATAACGATGCGAATGAAATTCAATGAATAAGGGATGATCGCTTCAAAAAATGATGTGAAAACTACTGAACATCTATATACAAAAAAATGATCCTGACCCATACCTCACAACTTATTAAAAAAAAAAAAAACCTCTCAAAATGGAACCCAGGATTAAATGTAAAAGATAAAATAAAACTTTTAGAAGAAACACAGAAAAATCTTTGGGACCCTAGTTTCATCTGTAGCACTACCTGTAAAAAGAAAGACTGATAAAGTAGTCTTTATCAAAATTAAAAACTTTTGCTAGGCAAAATATAATTTTAGAGAATGAAAAGACAAAACACAGACAGGGAGAAAACATCAGCAAATAAGGTACCTGACAAAAGATTTGTATCCAGAGTAAATAAAGAACTCAATACTCAACAATAAGAATGAAGAGTAGGCAAAACATTTCAACAGACTGTTCACAAAAGAAACTCAGATGGCAAATCAGCTTAAGAAAGCATGATCAACATTGTTAATCAATATAGAAATAAAATTAAGACCATAATAAGATATAACTTCATTCCTATTAGTGAAACTGAGCAGGATCCTGTGGGGCTCCTGGTCACAGAAGTCTTTCCTGCCCCCATTTCTTGTTTGTAGGGAATAGACTCCAGCCTCCATGACCTTCCCTGAGTTCCAAAGGGCAGATTAGAACAGTTGCTAATCAGGGAGGGGAGGGGATGCAGAGACAAGGAAGGAGCAGCCAAGAAACAATAGTGCAGCCTTGGGGCCAGGTCATGGTTCTACCTCAAGGATACACATAACAATATCTTTAAGTTCTTTATAGAACTAAAACCTCCAACAAATGGAAGATGCCAGCATTCTTCATTCCAGATTAAAGGAACCAGAGAAGCTCTTCAAGAAGGCCACCAGATTAAAGGAACCACAGAAACTCATCAGATTACCTGAGGCCAGATTAAAGGAGTGCAGGCCCTGCACACACCCTAATCTTACCCTCAACCTCACCCTTGAGCTGTTGCTATAAAACTCCTTGCCAAATCCTCCCAGGTAGGGACACATAGTTTTTGAGGGCAGGATCCCACTGTGTCCCCACTTTGCCTTGAAAAGCAATAAAGCTATGCTTTTCTACTTCACCCAAAACTCTGTCTCTGAGGTTCGATTTGACACTGGTGCACAGAGGCTGGATGAGTTTTTGGCATCATTAGAATGGCTAAAAATATAAAATAAAATCATGGAAAATGCCAAGAGCTTTACCAGAAGATGTAGAACAACTGCAATTGGCATTTCTTTTAAAGTTTTACATACATTTACCAAATGACCAAGGAATCTCCCTCCTTGTTATTTATCCAACGGAAGTGAAAATTTATGTTTACACACACAAAATATATATATATATATATATATATATATATATATATATTTAACAGTTTTATTTGATATGACCCCAAACTGGAAATAATCCAAATACCTGTAGATCATATATAACAAAGAATTACTACTCAGCAATAAAAAGGAATGAACTGTAGATACACTCAGGAAGAAGGCTGAATATCCAATATGTTACACTACATAGATTATTATTTCATTTACAGGATGTTCTGGAAAAGGTAAAACCATCTGACAATAACAGATCAGGAGGCGGGAGAGAGGTTGACTATAAAGGACTAGCACAAGGGAATACTGGAGGCTAATAGGACTCTTCTGTTCTATATCTTTATTGTAGTGGTGGTTAATTCAACCACACATCTCAAAACTAATAGATCGGGCTTCCCTGGTGGCGCAGTGGTTGAGAGTCCGCCTGCCGATGCAGGAGACACGGGTTCGTGCCCTGGTCCGGGAAGATCCCACATGCCGCGGAGCAGCTAAGCCCGTGAGCCATAGCCGCTAGGCCTGCGCGTCCAGAGCCTGTGCTCCGCAACGGGAGAGGCCACAACAGTGAGAGGTCCGCATACCGCAAAAAAAAAAAAAAAAAAAAAACTAATAGATCTCTATGACAAAAAGAGTGAATTTCACTGTCTATAATGAGGAGAAAAAGACAACAGAATGAGAAAACTTGTTCAGAAGACAATTCGAGAAAACAAATTGGAAAGAAAAAGTAAAAAGGACTATTTTGAAGGGTTTTGGTATTAAAGGAAAAGAAGGATAAGGGTAGTAGCTGTAGAAGAAAATGGAGTCAAGCAATATTTTTAGAACTGGAAATAACAGCATGTTTGGTGATGGGGAATATCCAGTAGAGTGTGGAAGACTGATAAATCAGGTGAGTGAGGAAGATTGCTGGACCACTGTTTTAGTAACTCAGGAGGGGAAGAAATTAATTACATCCGTGGAAGATACAGCTTTTTTTTTTTTTTTTTAGGAGAACAAACAGCTAAGCAATCATAATAAAAAAATGAAGGAACAGAATATGGGCACAGATGCAGGTAAGTAAGTAGATGGGTGGGTGGCGGGAGCATGTGGTCAGACCTTGAGGAAGCTCTCCAGTAGTTGCTCCTGTTTTTCCAGTGAAATCAGAAGCAAGGTCATCAGCGGGTAGTGAGGTGGGGGAGGAGGACTTGCAAGTTTGAAATGATTTTGTTTCCTATACACTGCAAGGCTGGTGATTGAGGAAAGGCAGGTATTGAGCACTGTGCTGGCACTCCCCTCCCTCACTCCCATTTTCCTACCCCCGTCAATGTCAATGGCAGGCATCACGTGTCAATGAGAGCCTGGATCAGTTCTATCACCCTCTATGCACTGTTCCAGCAGCTATGGCCAGCAGATAAGAACTGATGTAAATACTATTTATGCCAGTCACCTAATTTTACCATGACTTCAAACCAAATGAATTTTAATTGAACTTTAAAGGATGGATAGTTTATACAGTATGGTTTTGTTTTCTTTCTCTCTTATAAAATACCAATTTTATTGTTTTAGTGAAGATAATCATGGGCAACTGAAAAGAAGAAAAATAATTATTTCTTATTTTTTCTGTACAGGAATTTCCTGAATAAAAAATCATAAACTCTCTTTCAAAGGGCAAAAATGCTTAGCCCATAGCCTGACAAGTAGTTTTAAGAAAGGCTTTACATGAATTGTCTGGCTAGCCAAATTATAATTGCAGACAACTTGCTATTAAAGCAGAGAAGATATACCTAAAAAGAAATGTTTGCGTAGGTTGGTAGATAACAATTAATTATACCAATGGATTAAACAATCACACATATTCCTATATAGACATTCCCAGGACAGGAAATGGAAGTTGCTACAATTAGGGTAAACTTAAAAGAGGCTACTCTCTTGCAATGAAAAAGTCGGCAAGACATCTCAGTTAAAATTGAAATGCAAAGTGAACTCCATTTCCATTTAATGTTCTTAGGGATTTTTTTTTTTTTCCGGTAAGTGTCACATCCACTCACTAGAGAAATTTGTTTAAGATGAATTTAACTTAAAACGAAATTTGAGCCAAATATATCAGAATATCTTAAGTGTCTAGGATCATCTCTTTTTCCACACACATTATGTTGGAAGATTCATTTAGCTCAGGCAAAGGCACCGCATCTTAATCAATGGGGATGAACAGTACTGATCAAGAGGAGGGTAATACCAGACTCTACCAGGGAGTAAATTATGTCACATGAAGACAGTGACAAAAATAAAAGATGTACCTTCATCCTAAAAAAGGTGATACTTGTTAGCAGGTCAACAGTTGATTTCAGGTCTTGCAATCTTTCCGCATTGCTGGCGGGAAAGTTTTCCTGGTTAATTAGGAAACAGAAAATGGGTAAATTATCAGCAATAAGCCTCCAGTGGCAAATAAACTACAACTAACTTTCTGTGAAAGAAAATGGTAAGTAAACTGTGTAAAATTTAAAAGGTATCACCACAGTATTCTCACAATGTTTTTACTGTAAAATATCACAGAAAATAAACAAGTTGGAAGTATTCTTGTCTTAGTCTCAGAAAGCCATATTCTTCTATTTACTCCCACAATGTAACAAAATGCACAAAATAATATCATTAATGCAATGTTATGAGGTTATTCATCCTTGTTTCACAAAATAGGTTTCCTGCTGAAAGAGGGAAGGTGAGCATATATTTGAAAATTTTTTTATAATTTTCTCAAGATGGGTTATTTTTTCCAAAATCCTTTTGGGAAATTTTACATGTCCTTTATTTACTTTTAGTCACAAAGAAGATAAAAGTAAAAAAAAGAAAATAAGACTGCACTGCATAGTCTCTCCCTTGAAGTACTGCAGATTTAAACAAAAAGTTTTTATTAGTGAAGTTTGGTGAGAAATGTGAGATAAAAATGCAGATGTTCAGAATTTTGAAGGACAGGAAAGGAAAGGAATTATGAAAATATTAAGGAAACAATTTCAGCATTGAGAAATCTCTCATATTAACGTGATTAACGTGCTTTCATATAGGCTTTTAAAAGAGCCATTAGGAAAACCACAGGTAACTTTTAGGTATTCATGAACTCAAGCAGAGTTGGGGTGTCAAAGTGATGGTGAATTAGGTGGCCTCAAGGTCCTTCTTGCCCCCAAATATCATTTTCATTGCCTGTCACAGCAGTTCCCTTCTCATAGTGTTGGCCCCAGTTCTGACATGAAAGGTAAGTTTGACAAAATTTGGTATTATAATTTCCGGAAATGCGCAGTTAAGTGATCCATCAATAAGAGACTAAAAATTGAATGTAAGAAAGATACATATGTACAGATATGGAAAGATATTTATTATAGAATAAATTGTTAAAGTATACAATAATTATTACTATAGATTTTTTGGTAAATAAAATTTTTAACGAAATTTTTTGGTAACTGTATTTTCTAAATAAAATTATATCTGTGTCTTTATAAACACAGACACACACATGAATATATTTGTGCATGTGTGAGTTTGTGTGTGTTTCACCTGCAGGTGAAGTATAGAATTGTTGACAACGAACTCTGTACAGCTTCAAAAAACGCACATTGTATTGATCTAGGAGTGAATTAAGCAGTGAATTCCAGAAGGAATATCAAAAGCTGAGGAAATATGAGCTGGATATCTTAGTAAGAAGGGGTGAGCCTCTAAGAAGAGGGCTGGGCTACATTCTACTTCATGAATTAGCTGAAGGCCACTCAATCTGATGGTTATTAAAAGAATTATAAAATTAAAGTGGTACATGTGCACGTGCGCACGTGCGCGCACACACACACACACACACACACACACAGAGTACTGCAGGCTGATGTGGAGTAAGGTACCTAAACAAGGGATGTCTACTTAATTACTTAGGGGACCCGTCTAGTGTGACAGGACCCAAGATTCCAAGATCATTATCTTTATGTTTCCATTACATAGTGGATAACTTTTTTTTACAATAGGACAAGAAATCATCTGAGCCAAACACCATATTTTACCTTTAGGCAAATAATTTTGTACATACCCTATACTTTGACAAGTCAATCCTTAAAGAGTTATGCAACTGGTCCAGTAGTTTTATGAATTTTTCCCTCTGTGCAAAGCAAACACAAAATAGGAGAATGGAAATCAACAATAATTCTAAATGTAGTCCTCACAACAAAATCTGAGTTCATGTCCCTATTTGATAGAAAGGAAGGTTCAAAGATGTCAGTGATATCTCCAAGATCATAGAGCTGGTATGTGATGTAGCAGTGATTCAGACTCAGGTCTCTGACACCAAATCCACACTCTTTCCTGTAAGTCACACTGCCTCTCTGTGATGAATGACACAGTATCCAAAGACCTGAGTCATGAAGAAAGAGTCCTGACAACTGAATTGCCACCGTAATCTTTCACAGCAGTATGAGTCAAAAAGAGAATATAACCCACCCCTCTTCCCACATCCACACACCACACCACCACCCCAAAATTAAACTATAGTTTTTTTAAACTTCTCCTACCTATGGAAGGGGGACTAGCTGCTCTTTGTGTCAGAAACAATTTCAAAAGTATTTTCCTTTTGGTAACAGACTTCATAACTTGAAAGGATCGACTGCCTTTAAAATATGTTTATGATTTAGTGCTAAAAAAGTATAAAATATCAGGTCAACAAAAATTACCGATGCCTCCCTCTGATGTTGTATCAGGATTGGACTGACTTCTTCATAGAAGGATTTGAAGATGATAAAGGATAAGAATTAAAACGTTTTGCTAATAAGCATAAGGATATAGTTGTGTGGATTAAATAAATTAGATAAGGTAAAAAACCATCAAAGTCACACATGAAAACTTTACAACAGACAAAGCACCATTCTGAGTCCCCGATTCCTAAATAAAAAGGAAAAAAAAAATAAGGGGATAGTAGTAAATGACAGTGAAGTTTTCTCCCTAGACTAATATTCTGTAAACACCAAATTACACTTTGGAATATATTAGCAAAAGTAGAAATTTTTCCTAGTAGTTTCACATACAAGTTGGATTTATGGGGTTTATAACTCTTATCCCTTTAAGTCACTGACCTTGATGAAGTGAGTTGAATAGTACCGGGAGTTGATAAATTGTTCCTAAGTTGAAACTTCAATTTTCTGAATAAACTGCCTATTATCAGGTTTATATATCAGTGAACAAAGTTTGAGTATTACCTCTGTGTTAATAACCCTTGTGGAGGCAATGAAGGAGCCTAAGAAATGACCCTTGCCTTCCAGAAGCTTGCTATCTTGTTAGGTAAGACTCTCCAGTAAAGCTGTGGAAAATACAATGAATGTCTTAGAGTTTTCTTTCTTAGTCTCTCTCATACCTTCCTAGGGGAGGAGGTGACCTATGTTGCCCTTTATTAACTCCCATCCCCCATCAATGTGGCTCAGTGGATCTCAATCAAAATAGAAAAATAAAAGAGCTGCTACAATCATCAGTTTAGGCCATAGTAGTTAATCATTCAACGACTGTAAAAATCAATGTGTTTGTGTCAGTCTCTGGATGCTTCATATGACCTCTGTGATTGGTATGAATCATTAAGACAGCTGACATGACCCTAGTCAACCACACTATGACTCAAATCACTGGCCCTGTTGTGTATACTGGGACCAACTGTTCTGGTTGTCTGCCCAATATCCCTTCTTCTTCTCTTCCTAATAGAACCTCAAGAATCAAATATGTCCTTTATGAAACACCTACCCTCCCAGGCCTCTTTTACTCTAGCAATGGCCATGTAGCATGATTTTGGCCAATGAGATGTATACAGTTTATTAAAGGGGATGGAACCAGCCAGTATATTACTGATGAATTATTATTTAGAAAGATTCTAAAAGAATGCTCTGCAGAGTTGTTGTATTAGTATTTGGTATATAATTCTTTGTTAGGCCTTTTTTCCATTTGCCCTTTGTGTCTCTCTCCATTTTCTCGCCTTAAACTCAGACGAGATACTAGAAGGTCAAATAGTCATCCCGTGGCTGTAAGTTGAAAAGCTAAACAAATAGTAAGAATGATGAGGCAGGAAGCTGGGAGCCTCCACACCTCACCCTAACTCTGTTTGCCCACCCTTTCAAAAAATTACAATCCTGAGCAGCTGTACTAGCCCTTAATTCCTTATTACCTTTGGACTTAGGTTACATGGGAAAGAATATTGAGTTAGGTTTGTTGAATTTGTTTCATGCAGCTGAACAGAATTTTGACTGATACAGATCACACATTTAGTCTTCCAACCTAGGTCTTCAGTGCCCAGCTGGAAAATTTACATTCCAGAAAAATAGAAAACTGTGGAGAAAACTGCCAGGCTTGTTGTCGCTAAATCCCGAACAATATCAGATGATGTGAAATTAAAAATGTGCTCCTGATAGAATTTTCACAGACATTTTTTAAACAGAAGGACAGCCTGAAATTTTATTTCATTTACCATATGTCTATTTAATTTGAGTGAGATTGCCTTTGTGAGAGCAGAGGCCTATCACCTACATGGTGTGATTTGAGGAATAAGAAAAGACTGCAATTAAAAAATGTTTCTCGAAGGACGTGCCACAATATCTGAAACTGTCACATTATTAAGTTCTTCGCATTTGGTAAGGACTACATATGTCTGCTATTAGGTAGGGACTAAATCTATAATATTAACATTAAGCATTATCTGTTATCAAGTATTTAGGTTTAATTAGTTGACAAGAATAACTCTAGACCAGGGGTCAGTAAACTGTCTGTAAAGAGCCAGATCGTAAATATTTTCAGCTCTGTGGTCTCTGTCACAACTATTAAACTCTGCCATTGTAGCACAAGAGCTTCTATAACCAATATATAAACAAATGAGCATGGTTGTTTTCCAATAAAATTTTGCTTATGGATACTGAAGCATGAATTTCATATAATTTTCATGTATCACAAATGACAATCTTTTGATTTTTAAAAACCATTTAAAAATGTAAAAGCCATTCTTAGCTCATGAGCTGTACAAAGCCAGTTGGTGGGCCAGTTGTGACCCATGAGAAGAGGGGAGATTTTGAGTAGGGGGAAGCAGTTGCTACCCCACAAGGACACTCTTAAAAATCTTCCCTAGGACACTGGGAATCGTGGAAGGAAAAGCTCTTATAAAGAAGGTGTGTAAAAACCTCTGAATCATCCGCAGCTTCTCTCTCCCATTCCTTTGCTTCTCAGTATCTCACTCCAACAGCAGCAGTAGATTTAACCTGCAGCTAATGAAGCTTAAGCTCTCGGGGTCCTCGCTTGATTCAACTTCCCTGGGAGGAACCCTAGCTGCATGTGCAACCTGATCTTAGGTTTTCATAAATTTACAAGAATAGGATAAAATTATTCTGACCTGGACCAGAAAATTACAAAAAGTTTTTTCCAGATCATATCGAAAGCAGTCATTCTTTAAGCAGAACAGAAACATTTCAACTAGAATGTGTAAGCTATTTTGATAAGTTTTTGATAATTTAATTAATGCTAATCATATGAACATACTGGAAATACATTTGCATTTCTTTTTGATTTGAGATTAATATTGATACCAATAGAGATACCATAAAATTATAAAATGCTACTGAAACAATGCTATCAATGACACACTAATTAATAAATGACATAAATTCAAAGAGTATATAAGAAGTCACTTAATAGGCAAACTTGAAAAGCACTGAGATATTATTGTTCACTGAGCATGAAAGCCTAACATTTCTCTCAGTCGAACTAAACTTTAGACAGGCTTCTTCTTGACACTAGGTCCTAACCTCCCTTTTTTATATTTAGAGCATTTTCTTTTCTTTTTTTTCTTGCAAATTGTTTTAGACATCATGGTTTTTTTTTGCATTTTCTATGATTATAAGCATTTCCTGTCACTTTATCAGAAAGTTCAGGTTTCCCAGTGATTTGGAAAAGGAACACATATGTTGGGGCATGGCTGTGTGATCAGGGGGAAGTGCTTATTTTTTAAAATTATTATATAAGTTTCAGGCAAACAGAATTATAATTTGACATCTGTATACACTAGAAAGCGAATACCACCACAAATCTAGTTTCCATCCATCACCGTATAGTTGAATCGCTATCTGATACACATTCTATCTCTCCCCTCTGCAACATTTCCTCTACAGAGTGACCTTTCTAAATCAGAAATTCGATCAGATTCTACACGATACCTCAAGAATGAAGTCCAAACATCTGAGTGGGCATTAAAGGGCCTCAGCAACCTAATATCAATCCAGTAACACAATGTTCTCTTATATTTCCATCTTTTATTCTATCTGCCCTATTCACTAGGCAGGCTACCTTACACACACTTTGAACTTAGTTTTGTATCTTCTCCTTGTCTTTACTTCAAAGACCTAAGGTAGTTTTCCTTCTACTTCATGGACTTTGAAAAATACTACTCATTCCTAAAAGCACTGTTCCTTTTGGCAAGCTTCCATGAGCCTCTGAAAAGTATCCATCCCTTTCTCCTCAATCTCAAAGCAAATTTACAAGTATGAACTCCTTTGACACTTATCCCATTTGGGGAGTGATTTATGGTTATTGTTACACATGGTTAGGTGACTATCCCGTTAGAGTATAAGACCCAGAGAAAAGACGTAAACATTTATCTTTCAGTCCCTCTACTACCTGCCATAGTGCCTTAAATGAGGTATCACGTAAATATGTCTTGAATGAACAAGCAACCAAATAAAAGAATACCTGTAATGAAAAGGAAATATTTATTAGCATATTTGTTTTTGCGGGGCATTGGCTATGTCAGAGGGTATCTATGCTCAAGAAAAAATTGAGCTAGATAAACATCAATTTTACTAAAAATTTGCTATTTGTGTCTTACGATAACTAACTAAATAAGTTTCCTAATGACTTTTCTTCAAAGTTGAAAAACTGACCCCCACCTCACGGAGTTTTCTTCCTTCCCAACTCTTGCTCTACCCATGGTGTTTTCAACATCTATGGAGATGTTTTATCCAATCAAGTTCTTTGATAATTTTGACTCTCAGCAATCTTTGCATTCAAAGGTGTGCAACAAAACCATCTCTCCAAAAGAAAAAAGCCTTGATTTTTAGCATTTGACAGTTTTCATGATATAAATACTCTCAGTATTTCCAGTTTCAAGATGGTTGTACTCAAAAACCAGCCTGCAATATTCCTAAAAATTCAGCAATCACTGCCTGTTAGCAGGTACAAACTAGCTCCAGTACACCACCGTTTTTATAGTCAGTTTTCAACAACCTACTCCTAGAGATACATCTTGGACCTGAGGCTTCCCCCTTTGAAATCTTAACGACATGGATGATATTCCTACCCAAATCCTTTATCTCTGTCTCTATCATGGTGCCACTTATCAAACCTAGATCCCATGGTGAATCACTTCAACTTTCTTTTGATAGTGTCACCTATATGCTAATTCCCTAACCCTTCGATCACCTCTATTTTTTGTGTGTGGGGGGAATTTCAACCTTCTGCTATATGTTACTACATCAGAATCTGAATACTGAGAAATTCTGAGAAAAACTCACAGCCACATGAATTGCTGTAACAACAGATTTATGCTAGGAATTTCTCTTACGTGATCCTGAAGCATTTGTCTTTCTATTCCCTTCCCATTTTCCAGCCTCCTCTACCTTGTGCATCTCTATCATAGCCCTTCTCTTATATATAAGCATTTCTTGTCCTGTAGACAACCATAGAGAAGATTAGGGAAATACAGTATGATTCCATCAATTTTTCACTCCTATATCAGAAGCTTAGCATTCTCCGCAAGGACTCACACACCATTTCCTCAAATTTCAGAATAGGAACTTGTCCTTTCTTATTCCAAAGAATGTCCCTCCTTCCATCCTCTTGACTACATTTACTTCTTTCTCCTCTGGTATGTTATTATATCACTTATTCTCCATCTGATAAATTTGCAACTTAATTCTTGCAGCTAGTTCCTTTCCTAACAATCTATAAATGTTAAAATTTATCTTATTAAATAATAAAAACTCCTACCCAACCACACAGTGAAAATAGCATCACTTTTTTCATGGTAAAACCTTCTCACTCTTGACCAATCTCTCTCTTACCTTCTCATTCAAGTTGCTTAACAGGTTAGTCTCTTTTATTCACTATTATAAAATACAAATACAATATAGAAAAATTTACAACTTTAGTATAAAGATGAATATAAAACAAAAACAAAATATTAGCTGTAATCCCAACAAGTGGCTACACTATTGGCATTTTGGCACATTTTCTTTCAGGCTTGTTTCTAAACCCGTATGTGTGTGTATATATATATATATATATATATATATATATATATATATATATATATATATATATATATATACGTGTGTGTGTTCAACGTTGGAATTAGATTATATATAGATTTTTGTATGTATATATTTTCATTTGTCATTTTTTAATGGGCATTGCTCAATTATATACACTTTTCTTTAAAAGCTTGATTTTTTAATGACTGCATTATATTTTAGGGAATAAACGAATCCTAATTGACAAAGCTATTCATACATGTTATTCACTGAAGATCTCTATGAAATTAGGCTTTAACCTCAACTGCTTCACTTAGCAATGACCTCCTAATTCTCCAAAGCCAACAGGCTCATTCCTTTTGCCATCTTACTTGAACTTTTTGCAACAGGTGACAATGCAATATACTCCTCTTTTCTTAAAATATTTTTACCTTGTCTTTAATAACATCAGATTTTTATCATCATTTTTACCCAATTTCTCTAACAATTTTCCTCAGCAAACTTTGCTTCTCTCTCATCTCCACACTCAATGGTTCTGTTCTTTTCATTTTATTCTTGAACATTTTTCATCCAAACCATGACTTTAAATAACACTTGCACACAAAAAGTTTGGATTGGAAAGAGTAATGATTTCCTTTTCTTAAATATTTGTTTGTTTTACAGTCCTCAAAGGTAAGAAAGATTTTCCACTGGTTTATTTTTTGAGATTCAAAAATGTCTGGATTACACCTTTGGGAATGATAAAAAGGGGCCAATATAATAGTGGTCCTGCCTGATTCACAAGTGACATTATCAACTTCAGAAGTCAGGTAAATAAGAACTTCAGGCCAAGTGAAGGTGGGAAGATTTATACTTATTATATTTGTTTGACTGAGCAAATAGCATTATTTTCAATAGGTAGAGAAAAATTTAGTCAAATTTACACATCAAATCACTAAGTTATCAAGATGTAGTTTGAAGAAAGATTTCTTTTTTGACCCTGTCCTACAATAAGTTATTTGATTTACAAAGTGAAATTTGTTATAACTATGTGCTACTGAAACATTGAAAAGTAGTGAAATCAATTTGGCTTCTCTTCTTTGGGTCAGCATGAAGTAAAGGAGCATGCTATCTCATTATCCTCCAGGTAGCTTTTATGGAAATTAGTCATATAAACACATCTTCTTTCTCAGAGGTAGGAAGGCTCGGTGTTCCACAAGGTTGGCTTATTCTCTACAGAATACCCAGGGAGAATATTAAAAGCAAAACAATTCCATGAGGTTTTTATAACAAAAACTATTCTATAATCTGGTGATGGTCATAATAGTATTTTGTTGAGCTGACTAGGGAATTTTCTTTGGTCCCAGCTCTTACAAGAGCCAATCTGTCTAACAAAATTAGAGGATAGGCAGGAGAGATGAAATCCTCATACCTTATATTTATAGAGCACTTTCAACTCTTAGAAACTAGCTTATCTTTTACTTCAATTGATTTTCATCTTAAATTTGAGAAACATGTCAGAGCAGTAATTTCTACCCTCATTGAACATATTGAGATATTGAGGCTTGAATGACTGAACTGACTTGTTAAATTTGAATACAAACTCACCCCATGACTTAACCCAGATAGTGTTGTTCTCTTCTACCAGTATTTATTTTGATTGTCATTAAATATTTTTTTAATTCATTAAAAAAAAATTTTTAATTCATTCCAACTCATCTCACATACTTCACATGTGTTTTCTTTTAAATGAAAAGGACATAGCAGCACATTTTTTTCCCTATTGGCTTTACACCCTTTTATTAGCTGGGTCTCATTTGTTTTACTTTATGACACACACCTCAAAATTTGATTTCTAACAACATGATCAATAACACAAATCTATTCAGTGAACCGATGTGGAAGTGCAGTGAAAAGAGTAACTATGGTGTCATGGAAATCACCTTCCTACAATGGATCTTAGTTTCCTCCACAAACAAATGAGTACAGAACTACCTGTCTCACAGGGTTATTGAACAGAGCTACTGCCTACCAACTGCCTTGGTGAAAACCTTGGGAATCCTTCCAGGCACCTTTCTCTTTCTCTCACTGTTCACATACCTAAAGACAGCAAGTGCTGTTGATTCTATGCCCTGAAAAGCTCTGGAAATTGTCCTTCCTACCCCATCTCCACTAATTCTCAGTTTAGATCTTCACTACTTTATTGGAATTACTGTTTATTTATATCCTATTTCTAGTCTTGTCAATTTCACTTAATTATGCTTATGGAGAATGGGTTCCAGCACCAGGTACAACAGATAAATACTTGAGACTCCTTAGGATCCTGCATTTTTATTTTTCAGTGTGTTCTTGATGCATTTGATTGTCAGGTGGACAGTTTTAATTAGATACAGATAGTTTTCTTGGCTTCTTTATACACTTAACACTTTTTTTTACTTAGATGATATGTCTTTAACCATCAGTACCAGTAGAAACCAATAAGAGGTGCAAATGGAGCCCAAAAGGCACCAGAGAAGCCAACTGAGCTCACATTTATGAGGGAACTATATCTGCCATGGTTAATTTCACATTTGCTTACATGGAGGATTTTCTATAAATCCTAGTACTCTATCACAAAACGTATGTTTTCCTTCATTGGAAAAGCCATTCCAGATAGGAAGATTTAATCTAATGAAGATACCTACTAACTGTCAAATAAACGTATTTCACTGAACATAAACTTTAAGCTTTAGTCTATTAATAAACTTTAAGCTTTAGTCTGTTACGCTAAGAGATACTCCTTAAGCTTTAAGGAGTAAAGCTTAAAGAGTTTAAGCTTTAAGCTTAAACTTTAAGCTTTAGTCTATTACACTAAGAGATACTCCTTAAGATGTACGCTCTGCAGTAAGATTCTAAGAATATCTGGAACCCAAAGCTGCTTGAAAATCTAAGTCCCATAAGTTATGAGGAATTTTCAAGTTCAAAAAATAATACTTACACCGAAGTTGGTAGCGGCAAATCGATCTGCGGCAGAAACCTGTACGTTTGTTGAAACAGTTGTGTGAGCATAGAAAGCATTTATATTTGCCAGCAAGGTGCTCATTACAGCAGGGACACCGGGGCACATGTATTTAGAAGACAGACATGAAAAGTGCCTGCAAGACAAAAACATTAAGTGCTTTAAAAACAAAATCTAATTAATTCACATAGCAGCGTATCCTCTAACATCAGCAATTAAGTAACTACTCTATCTATGAAAAGGAGAGAAAACTCTTACAATTACTAATTGAAAGAGAAAGCAATTTCAGCCTTTTAAAAACTTCTCATTCACAAATGTGAAGTGGCTGAATTAGAATGTGATTTGCCACAAGGATATGTGCATAATTTCTTTCAACTAGGAGAGTGCTGTGTGTACACACAAAAAGTGCAATTTCCAGTGGAATCTAATACTGTCAAAAAGCAATAATCCAGGAGTCTCCCTTTCTCTGGCAACTCTGTCCCCAATTACTTCAGTTCCTGAAATGTTGAAATGCAACCAGAATGTTCTTTCACACTTGTATTCCTCTCACACCGGTAAGGTAAACAAGAGACCCTCCTTTCATTGCACTCTGATTGAACAAGTCAACTTAACATCTGACCTGAGTACAGTTTGTGAGCTTTTGCTGTTAAGGAGTATCTTCCATGAGCAGTTTTATTTATTGAGGTTTTGCTAAAGCCAGCATTTAATTAAGCAAACAAATGAACAGTGAAAACAAACTGAATTATGCCAGCATTATGCTTAAAGACCATTTCTTTTAAACCTTGAATAACAGTATCATTTACAGACATCAGAAGCATCAAGTGTTCAATTCCACTACTTCTCTCAGGAAAATTTGTTTCATTTGAACTCTAACAAAAGACTTAAAAATTGAAAGCACAACTTGTGATAAAAGTGAAAAGATAAAATATGCATGGAAGAAACAAATTTTCCTTATCTAATCTGATCCTATTTTGCTCTCATATCTCAGTAATTTATCCAACACCAAGATTGAACACAAACACAGAATGTACCGACATAAATAAATATTCCAAGTGGCAGCTCAAAAGAAATGAATGGAGGTCCTGGAAATGTTGCTTTTCTTCGACTTTAGCCAGGCCACTCATCTAACTTCGATTAGCTAATAAATGTAGGCTACATTTTAAAACATGGATCTTTGAGGATCATGAACAACAAAGTATGCTGTGAGAGTTACACCATCTGTGTAATGTAACCCTGGAATTAGATGATCACTACTTTGTTCTTTTAGGTAAATGATGCATATTTTTACTTTATTATACACTACTTATAATTTATATCTATTAAGAATATCACAAGTGATATAAATATATTAAAAATAGAAATTAAATAAAAACTAGCGTATGGTATCACATTTCTTTCTTTTTTCAAAACTGTCAAATAATTAGATTTGTTAGACCCAAGTCAGAGCTCAAGAGATATGGAATATGCAATGCCTAAATGGGATAGTGTGGGAGATGGCAAAAGGGAAATATACATACCTAGGTGGGAACAAGAAATAGACAATCACCAACTGTCAAAATAAACTGGTGAGGAACTGAAAGACCAGAAGTTTATCTTCCTCAGCATGCATTATCTATTTAAAGAGATTCTGGAGGTCACCAGAATGAATAATCTTGTTCTTGGTTTTAAACCAGAAATAGTATTCTCCTAATGCAGGTGTGTTGCTTAGTCTTTACTGCTTGCAGCTGCCACCCTGTGATTTTTGGTGTCTGGTAAGAGCAGTAGCAACAGCTTAGCAGGCACTTTAAGTAGAACAATGGAGGAACATATGAATATTCTGCTTAAGGCGTTCACGGTGTGAATTTGATAAGTGAAACAGAAAGTTTTATTGTGAAGATGATGCAATTATAAGGCATCTTAGGGAAAAATGAGTGCCATATGGGAAGAATGGGGATATCAACAACCAAGCTTTGTCTATTTTAAATTTTGACTTGATTCAGCCAATATCTTAATGATGAAAATGCCCTATGAAATTGTGTCTTTGCAATCCCAAAGCAATGTTTTATAACCAAAATGAGAGGTTTAACAAATAGTTTGTTAGATATGAAAATTTATGGGTAATATAGGCAAAAAGCTATGTAAATAAATGTAATTTAGAGTTTCTTAGTTTAATGACATATTTGCTATGTGTTTATAATTTAATGTTAATACATATTATTCATAAACAATTAGAAAACAGGAAAATAAACTGCCTTTCACATGGCTATTCTCTAAAAAATAAATTCAATTTACAGCCAAATAGTATAATTATAAAATTTTCTCTTATCAGAATTGATGAGGAGAGGGCAAGATGGCGGAAGAGTAGGATGTGGAGATCACCTTCCTCCCCACAGATACATCAGAAATACATCTACAAGTGGAACGAGCCCTACAGAACACCTACTGAATGCTGGCAGAAGACCTCAGACCTCCCAAAAGGAAAGAAACTCCCCACGTACCTGGGTAGGGCAAAAGAAAAAACAATAAACAGAGACATAAGTGTAGGGACAGGTCCTACACCAGTGGGAGGAAGCTGTGAAGGAGGAAAGGTTTCCATACACTAGAAGCCCCTTCGCGGGCGGAGACTGTGGGTGGCGGAGGGGGGAAACTTCGGAGCCGCGGAGGAGAGCGCAGTAACAGGGTGCGGAGGGCAAAGGGGAGAGATTCCCGCACACTGGGTCAGGCAGGGGATGGGAGCTGAGGCTGGGGCTTCAGTCGGATCCCAGGGAGAGGACTGGCGGCGTGAACACAGCCTGAAGGGGTTAGTGCACCACAGCTAGCCGGGAGGGAGTCTGGGAAAAAGTCTGGACCTGCTGAAGAGGCAAGAGACTTTTTCTTCCCTCTTTGTTTCCTGCTGTGCGAGGAGAGGGGATTCAGAGCACAGCCTAAATGAGCTCCAGAGATGAGCACAAGCCGTGGCTATCAGTGCGGACCCCAGAGATGGGCATGAGATGCTAAGGCCGCTGCTGGCACCACCAAGAAGCCTATGTGCGACCACAGGTCACAATCCACACCTCCCCTCCCAGGAGCCTGTGCAGCCCACCAATGCCAGGGTCCCATGATGCACGGACAACTTCCCCGGGAGAACGCATGGTGCACCTCAGGCTGGTACAACGTCACGCCGGTGTCTGCCGCTGCAGGCTCGACCCGCACTGTGTGCCCCTCCCTTCACCTGGCCTCAGTGAGCCAGAGCCCCGGAAGCAGCGTCTCCTTTAATCCCGTCCTGTCTGAGCAAAGACAGCAACCTACACACAGAGGCGGGGCCAAATCCAAAGCTGAACCCTAGGAGCTGTGCGAACAAAGAAGAGAAAGGGAAATCTCTCCCAGCAGCCTCAGGAGCAGTAGATTAAAGCTCCACAACCAACTTGATGTACCCTGCATCTGTGGAATACCTGAATAGACAATGAATCATCCCAAATTGAGGAGGTGGACTTTGGGAGCAATGATATATTATTTTTTCCCCTTTTCCTTTTTTTGTGTGTATGTATATGCTTCTGTGTGAGATTTTGTCTGTATAGCTTCGTATTCACCATTTGTCCTAGGGTTCTGTCTGTCCGTTTTTTTTTTTTTTTTTTTTTTTTTTTTTACTTAAAAAACTTGTTTTTCTTAATAATTATTTTTTATTTTAATAACTTTATTTTATTTTATACTCTTTCTTTCTTTTCTCGACTTTTTCCCCCATTTATTCTGAGCCATGTGGATGAAAGGGTCTTGGTGCTCTAGCCAGGTGTCAGGGCTGTGCCTCTGAGGTGGGAGAGCCAACTTCAGGACACTGGTCCACAAGAAACCTTCCAGCTCCACGTAATATCAAACAGCGAAAATCTCCCAGAGATCTCCATCTCAATGCCAAAACCCAGCTTCACTCAACGACCAGCAAGTTACAGTGCTGGACAACCTACGGCAAACAACTAGCAAGACAGTAAAACAACCCCACCCATTAGCAGAGAGGCTGCCTAAAATCATAATAAGGCCACAGACACCCCAAAACACACCACCAGACGTGGACCTGTCCACCAAAAAGACAAGATCCAGCCTCATCCACCAGAACACAGGCACTAGTCCCCTCCACCAGGAAGCCTACACAACTCACTGAACCAACTTTAGCCACTGGGGACAGACACCTAAAAAAACAGGAACTATGAACCTTCAGCCTGCAAAATGGAGACCCCAAACACAGTAAGATAAGCAAAATGAGAAGACAGAAAAACACACAGCAGATGAAGGAGCAAGGTAAAATCTCACCAGACCTAACAAATGAAGAGGAAATAGGCAGTCTACCTGAAAAAGAATTAGAATAATGATAGTAAAGATGATCCAAAATCTTGGAACTAGAATAGAGAAACTGCAAGAAATATTTAACAAGGAACAACAAGAACTAAAGAGGAAACAAGCAACAATGAACAACACAATAAATGAAATTAAAAATGCTCTAGAAGGGATCAATAGCAGAATAACTGAGGCAGAAGAATGGATAAGTGACCTAGAAGATAAAATAGTGGAAATAACTACTGCAGAGTAGAATAAAGAAAAAAGAATGAAAAGAACTGAGGACAGTCTCAGATACCTCTTGGACAACATTAAACGCAACAACATTCGAATTATAGGAGTCCTAGAAGAAGAGGAGAAAAAGAAAGGGACTGAGAAAATATTTGAAGAGATTATAGTTGAAAACTTCCCTAATATGGGAAAGGAAATAGTTAATGAAGTCGAGGAAGCAGAGAGAGTCCCATACAGGATAAATCCAAGGAGAAACACGCCAAGACACAATTAATCAAACTGTCAAAAATTAAATGCAAAGAAAATGTATTAAAAGCAGCAAGGAAAAACAAGAAATAACACACAAGGGAATCCCAATAAGGTTAACAGCTAATCTTTCAGTAGAAACTCTGCAAGCCAGAAGGGAGTGGCAGGACATATTTAAAGTGATGAAAGAGAAATACCTACAACCAAGATTACTCTAACCATCAAGGATCTCATTCATATTTGATGGAGAAATTAAACCCTTTACAGACAAGCAAAAGCTGAGAGAGTTCAGCACCAGCAAACCAGTTTTACAACAAATGCTAAAGGAACTTCTTTAGGCAAGAAAAACAAGAGAAGGAAAAGACCTACAATAACAAACCCAAAACAATTGAGAAAATGTGAATAGGAACATACATATCGATAATTACCTTAAATGTAAATGGATTAAATGCTCCCACCAAAACACACAGACTGGCTGAATGGATAAAAAAATAAGACCCATATATATGCTGTCTACAAGAGACCCACTTCAAACCTAAGGACACATACAGACTGAAAGTGAGGGGATGGAAAAAGATATTCCATGCAAATGGAAATCAAAACAAAGCTGGAGTAGCAATTTTCATATCACACAAAATAGACTTTAAAATAAAGACTATTACAAGAGATGAAGAAGGACACTACATAATGATCAAGGGATCAATCCACGAAGAAGGTATAACAATTGTAAATACTTATGCACCCAACACAGGAGCACCTCAATACATAAGGCAAATACTAACAGCCATAAAAGGGGAAATCGACACTAACACATTCATAGTAGGGGACTTTAACACCCTACTTTCACCAATGGACAGATCATCAAAACTGAACATAAATAAGGGAACACAAGCTTTAAATGATACATTAAACAAGATGGACTTAACTGATATTTATAGGACATTCCATCCAAAAACAACAGAATACACATTTTTCTCAAGTGCTCATGGAACATTCTCCAGATTAGATCATATCTTAGGTCACAAATCAAGCCTTTCTAAATTTAAGAAAATTGAAATTGTATCAAGTAACTTTTCTGACCACAACACTATGAGACTAGATATCAATTATGGAAAAAAATCTGTAAAACATACAAACACATGGAGGCTAAACAATATACTAAATAATGAAGTGATCACTGAAGAAATCAAAGAGGAAATCAAAAAACACCTAGAAACAAATGACAATGGAGACATGACGACCCAAAAGCTATGGGATGAAGCAAAAGCTGTTCTAAGAGGGAAGTTTATAGCAATACAATCCTACCTTAAGAAACAGGAAACATTTCAAATAAAAAACCTAACCTTGTATCTAAAGCAATTAGAGAAAGAAGAACAAAAAAACCCAAAGTTATCAGAAGGAAAGAAATCACAAAGGTCATATCAGAAATAAATGAAAAAGAAATGAAAGAAACAATAGCAAAGATCAATAAAATTAAAAGCTTGTTCTTTGAGAAGATAAACAAAATTGATAAACCGTGAGCCAGACTCATCAAGAAAAAAAGGGAGAAGACTCAAATTAATAGAATTAGAAATGTAAAAGGAGGAGTAACAACTGACACTGCAGAAATACAAAAGATCATGAGAGATTACTACAAGCAACTCTATGCCAATAAAATGGACAACCTGGAAGAAATGGACAAATTCTTAGAAATGCACAATGTGCTGAGATTGAACCAGGAAGAAACAGAAAATATGAACAGACCAATTACAAGCACTGAAATTGAGACTTTGATTAAAATACTTCCAACAAACAAAAGCACAGGACCAGATGGCTTCACAGGCACATTATATCAAAGATTTAGAGAAGAGCTAACACCTATCCTTCTCAAACTCTTCCAAAATTAGCAGAGGGAGGAACACTTCCAAACTCATTCTACAAGGCCACCATCACCCTGATACCAAAGCCAGACAAAGATGTCACAAACAAAGAAAACTATAGACAATTATCAATGATAAACATAGATGAAAAAATCAACAAAATACTAGCAAAAAGAATCCAACAGCACATTAAAGGATCATGCACCATAATCAGGTGGGGTTTATTCCAGGAATGCAAGGATTCTTCAATATAAGCAAATCAATCAACATGATACACCATATTAACAAATTGAAGGAGAAAAACCATAAGACCATCTCAACCGATGCAGAGAAAGCTTTCAACAAAATTCAACACCCATTTATGATAAAAACCCTGCAGAAAGTAGGCATAGAAGGAACTTTCCTCAACATAATAAAGGCCATATATGACAAATCCACAGCCAACATTGTCCTCAATGGTGAAAAACTGAAACCATTTCCACTAAGATCAGGAACAAGAAAAGGTTGCCCACTCTCACCACTCTTATTCAATTTAGTTTTTGAAGTTCTAGCCACAGCTATCAGGGAAGAAAAAGAAATAAAAGGAGTCCAAATCAGAAAAGAAGAAGTAAAACTGTCACTGTTTGCAGATGACATGATACTATACATGGAGAATCCTAAGGATGCTACCAGAAAACTACTAGAGCTAATCAATGAATTTGGTAAAGGAGCAGGATACAAAATTAATGCACAGAAATCTCTGGCATTCCTAAACACTAATGATGAAAAATCCGAAAATGAAATGAAGAAAACACTTCCACTTACCACTGCAACAAAAAGAATAAAATATCTAGGAATAAACCTACCTAAGGAGACAAAAGACCTGTATGCAGAAAATTATAAGTCACTGATGAAAGAAATTAAAGATGATACAAATAGATGGAGAGATATACCATGTTCTTGGATTGTAAGAATCAACATTGTGAAAATGACTCTACTACCCAAAGCAATCTACACATTCAATGCAATCCCTATCAAACTACCACTGGCATTTTTCACAGAACTAGAACAAAACATTTCACAATTTGTATGGAAACACAAAATACCCCGAATAGCCAAAGCAATCCTGAGAACGAAAAATGGAGCTGGCGGAATCAGGCTCCCTGACTTCAGACTATACTACAAAGCTACAGTAATCAAGACAGTATAGTACTGGCACAAAAACAGAAATATAGATCAATGGAACAGGATAGAAAGCCCAGAGATAAACCCATGCACATATGGTCACCTTATCTTTGATAAAGGAGGCAAGAATATACAATGGAGAAAAGACAGCGTCTTCAGTAAGTGGTGCCTGGAAAACTGGACTGGTACATGTAAAAGTATGAGATTAGAACACTCCCTAATACCATACACAAAAATAAGCTCAAAATGGATTAAAGATTTGAATGTAAGGCCAGACACTATAAAACTCTTGGAGGAAAACAGAGGCAGAACACTCTATGACATAAATCACAGCAAGATCCTTTTTGACCCACGTCCTACAGAAATGGAAATTTAAAAAAAATAAACAAATGGGACCTAATGAAACTTAAAAGCTTTTGCACAGCAAAGGAAACCATAAACAAGACCAAAAGCCAGCCCTCAGAATGTGAGAAAATAGTTGCAAATGAAGCAACTGACAAAGGATTAATCTCCAAACTTTACAAGCAGCTCATGCAGCTCAATATCAAAAAAACAAACAAACCAATCCAAAAATGGGCAGAAGAACTAAATAGATATTTCTCCAAAGAAGATATACAGATTGCCAATAAACACATGAAAGAATGCTCAATATCGTTAATCAATAGAGAAATGCAAATCAAAACTACAATGAGATATCATCTCACACCGGTCAGACTGGCCATCAGCAAAAAATCTAGAAACAATAAATGCTGGCCAGAGTGTGGAGAAAAGGGAACACTCTTGCACTGCTGGTGAGAATGTAAATTGAAACAGCCACTATGGAGAACAGTATGGAGGTTCCTTAAAAAACTACAAATAGAACTACCATACGACTGAGCAATCCCACTACTGGGCATATACCCTGAGAGAACCATAATTCAAAAAGATTCATGTACCAAAATGTTCAGTGCAGCTCTATTTGCAATAGCTAGGAGATGGAAGCAACCTATGTGTCCATCATCAGATGAATGGATAAAGAAGATATGGCACATATATACAATGGAATATTACTCAGCCATAAAAAATGAAATTGAGTTATTTGTAGGGAGGTGGATGGATGTAGAGTTTGCCATACAGAGTGAAGTAAGTCAGAAAGAGAAAAACAAATACCGTATGCTAACACATATATACAGAATCTAAGAAAAAAAAGGTCATGAAGACCCTTGGGGTAAGATGGGAATAAAGACACAGACCTACTAGAGAATGGACTTGAGGATATGGGGAGGGGGAATGGTAAGCTCTGACAAAGTGAGAGAGTGGCATGGACATATATATACTACCAAATGTAAAATAGATAGCTAGTGGGAAGTATCTGCATAGCACTGGAAGATCAGCTCGATGCTTTGTGACGACCTAGAGGGGTGGGATAGGAAGGGTGGGAGGGAGACACAAGAGGGAGGAGATATGGGGATATATGTATATGTATAGCTGATTCACTGTGTTATACAGCAGAAACGAATACACCACTGTAATGCAATTATACTCCAATAAAGATGTTAAAATATTAAATTAAATTCTAAAAAAAGAATTGATGAAAAATAGAATTAGAATTGATTCTATTGTTTTTCTACCCTTTAACCTTTCATTCATTTTTTTTTTTTAATGTTAAAGGCGTCTGGGCAAAGTATTCTCCCTTTAACAACTACACATTTACTATATTTCTGGGACTATTCTTACTGATAAGGATCTTGAGTTGATTTGAACATGGTCCTGGTGTAAAAAATTAATGTATACCCTAACTGAGATGCATACACATTAAAACCTCATTTTGTCATACAAGAGAAAGTACTGTTACAGAGGTATGTAAGGGTTTGAGTGGGCCATGGGATGGAGGAGTGAGTCCTGGAGATGGATGGCAAAGGTCCAAAGGTTGAGTCCACTAGTGGTGAACCTAGTATAGGAGAAGTCAGAGGAAAACATCTGAGTCAAGGTCTAGAGGATGAGTGATTATGTAATGGCCATGGAAGAGTGGAGAGTTTAGTGTCCCTAGAACTTACTTTGATAGGTGTTTACTGAACATGTCTGAAAGCCAGATACTGTATTAGATACTGGGTATACAGTAATGAGTTCACTTATAGATTAGTGAGAGAATCAGTGACACAAGAAATGTAATACAATTTTGAGAAAGTTATGAAAAAGAAAAGCATAACAGTGCTGTGAAACACCAAATTAGGGTGTGTGTATTGTACCCTGGTGGTGGTGGGGGGTGTGTCTAGCAAGACTTCTTGAAATGATGCTGGTCTAAGAGTAAATGTATGACTAAGAGATAGCCAGAGCGAGCACAGGGCTTGCTATTGCTGATAGATAAAGAATGTAAATATTCCAAAGGAATGGAATAATGAAAACCAAGGCACAGTGGAAAGAAACAAAATATTGTGTACAATGAACCCTAGCAATTTTAGGCTGGTGGAGCCCAAATTTCCAGGAGCACATTCTGCACCGTTATATGACCAGAGGCAAAGCGAGAGGTCTGTACAATAGTCTTGTGCAATATGGTAGGCAAGTTGGACCTATTATATACGTCAGAAGATTTTTTCAAACAAAACTCAAAACTCAAAATCTTACAGTCAATATAAGTGAAAAATTACCTCCAACAATCTCTCATTGTTTACATGGGGTAGGAAGTGACATCATCAGAGTTGAGTTTAAAATTGATTTGGTGGGAGGGGATTTTAGGAGGATGGCTTAAAGAAGGTGAGACTGCGAAAAGAGTCCAATTAGGAGGCTATAAAGGGAAGAGATGATGGGTGTCTGAACTAAGACAGTAGCTTTAGAGATAGGGAGGAGGGAATATATTTTTAAAACATTAAGAGAGGTAAACTGTCAGGACTCAGTGCTTGATAAGGAGTGAAAGAGGAGAAAGAGAAGTGATGAAGTTCCAAGGCTTCAGTCTGGATGACTGAGTGAGGGGGTGCTTCTGCCCAGTGAGCTGGGAACTAAAAAGGAGAAAAAGGGGTTGTAAGGTTGGGTCATGTGTCCAGTCGAGTTTGAGCTTAAGGCGCCTGTAGGGTTTCCATAAAGTAATGTTCACCGCGTTACTGGAGACCTGGGCTGGACGCTTAGATCTGGGGATCACTTCAAAACCACGAAAATGGGTAAGATCATCCAGGAGAATTATACAGAATGAAGAACAGTGTCAGGAAATGAAACCTGGGAAACACTGATATATAAGGGACTAGTGGAAAACCAATAAGTAAGTTCTATGACTGGGATCAAACTTAAAATTATAGGGACTTCCCTGGTGGTGCAGTGATTAAGAATCTGACTGCCAATGCAGGGGACACAGGTTTGAGCCCTGGTCCAGGAAGATCCCACATGCTGTGGAACAACTAAGCCCGGGTGCCACAACTACTGAGCCCACGTGCCACAACTACCAAAGCTCACGCACCTAGAGCCCGCGCTCCGTAACAAAAGAAGCCACTGCAATGAGAAGCCCGTGCACCGCAATGAAGAGCAGCCCCCGCTCGCCGCAACTAGGGAAAGCTCGCGTACAGCAACGAAGACCCAGTGCAGCCAAAAATAAATAAATAAATAGATTTTTGTTTAAGTATGTCCTTAAAAAAAAAGATAGGTAAAAGGAAAGCCAGGACAATGGAATTAGGGAAAATATTGGAATAGGAGGTTTGAAGGGTGAAGGATGATTGATGCTGATAGGTGCATTGAAAGAGTCTTATAAGAACATAAAATAACTATTGGACTTGACAAATAAACATCATTGTGACAGCAACAACATCAGTGTTAGTGGAGTAACTGGGGGTTGCACTGAGACAGAATAGGATGAAAAGTGAGAAGTAACAGAAGATGACCAAGGAGAAATGGATCAAGGACAGATTTTGTTGGTCTTCAGCTAAGGAGTTTTGACTTTCTCATTTGAACTACACAGAGTTAGCTGAAATTCTCACAGAGGGAAGGGATACTGTCAGATGAATTTGAAAAGATGACTCTGAACTGGTGTAAAGATGGATTGAAATGAGTAGGTATTGGAAGCAGAAAAACAATTTAGGAGATGTAGAAGCGAAAAATGACATTTCTGCCCCACTTCCAATATGACTAAGACCTTCACATACCACAGTCATAAGGAACAAAATATTTTCCACCTTGAGATAAATTGAAAATCACAGAATCACATTATTTCTGGTCTCCAAAATATAAAACCACAAATATTTCTCTAAAACCTGAACTTCCTAACAAAACAGTTTTGAACTGAAGTTTGGCCATGCTATATCTAAAAATGTATTAAATCTCATTATATGACCTCTGAAAGTATGAAAACCAGATGGAAAGCTGCTGTTTACACCGAGAACAGCATAAGAACACCACGTAAACTAGGCAGCCTTAGGAATGTTACGTTTTTGTTTTGTTTTGCCAGTGCTTCTAAAGTCTCATTCCCTCTCTTTACTCGTTGTAATTAAATATATCTTTCCTTTTCTAATTTTTTTCTCCCTAAGGTCACAGAGCATTGAGATGATTAAGGATTAGAGTTTAGGCAATGTGAGTTCAGAAGCATCTTTCTTAACCACGAGGGTGATCTTCTCTTAATTTATCCTCTTCCCTCTCTAACATTGTATATTACTTGTGTATGAATCTGTTTCTTCCAGAATGTGTTCAGTTTATGCTTAATTGTCATCTAATCCAGCTCACTTCTAGCATAGTGTTTTCTTGTACACAGGAGTTGGCCTATAAGTATTTAATGAAAACAAGTGAAAGCGATATGAGTTAATGGTATTTATGTAGTGTTAGTGTAAAGGACATGCGCTTGGTTACTTTGAGTATGACAGTTTATCACAACATCCAATTGCTCTGTGAACACTGGGCTGAACTGCATAGCATTTAATGCCATAATGATCACAACTTTGAAAGTGAATTGTATTCTGCTTATAATTGGTACACTGAGAGCAGTATTTTAAATTTTTCAGAGCATTAAGCATGCATTCATCTCAGAGACTGGACAGAAATATTGTACTTTCTGATTCAGATTTAACTGAGATGATTTCTGGGGTATGATGCGAGGTAGCCAGCTGTTCATGATCTACCCCTCTGAACCTCCCAAGCAAATGGCCATGAAAACAAAAACAAATGATGTAAAGTCACAGCAGCACTGGAAATTAGGGGTACCAATCAAAGATTTCCCTGTATCTGGGAGGGACTTTGCCTAAGTTTAGGGCAGCTGGATAGACTGAGAGATATTCGGTGACTATATCCAGTATCTCAACTCCTAAAATATTCACCTGACTAGAGAAGAAATGGGAAGATATTTCTGGGAACCATACACTGTACACCCCCATATCAGAAATGTGAGGCCTAGGTGGCTGGCCAGCAAGGCTGTCGATCACTTTCCTATTCCATGGTAATGGCTTCCAGATGCAATAAAGCTGTCTCGTGTTTCCCACACCTTCTCATTTTATATCCATTAAAGAGTACACAACTCCCAAGACTGCAATACAGCCTGTGCAATAGGGAATGGGCAACAGGATTAGAAGCTAGTTAGAAGAAAGGGTTGGAAGAACACCGGGAATAGTATACCATGGGGATTATCTATAACCTTTTATGTTCTGCTCTAGCAAGACAAGAATTCACAAGTTGTTTACATTATTCAGGAAAAGAAATCCAGCTCTCATACTTAAAGAGCCCACCAATAGAAGCAGGTAAATATCTTTTCCCAATGTAAAAGCAAATTGCATTTGAATAAAGTCATGGCACAGAGGGAACATTTTTAGAGGCTCACCTGCCATTGTAAGATCTGCAGGTGAGTACTCGTAACACCCTGGTGGTCTACACATACTGATTCAAAGGACCCTGTAAGTTGCCAAACAAGCAGGATGCAAACATCTTTGTACATTATTATCTCAACATATATACAAGAGCTTGTGTGTGCACGTGCGCGCACACACACACACACACACACATACACACACACACACACACTTATACAGAAACAATAACCAAATAAAATGGTCATAGTGTTATCGCTGGGTGGAGCTACAAATTTTCGTTATTTAAAAATTATATCCTGTATTTTTAAAAGTAATTTACCATTAGCATTTGTTTTATTACCCTAATCAGAAAAATATTTTAGTTATATATATATATTTATAGTTTGTAAATGTTAATTCAACTTTTGCTCTGTTATTGATTTTACAAGTCTCTTTGTAACTTTTAGCACCAATAGGAAACAAACTAATACAACTCCTTTTAAAATTTGTTTGACTAAAGTAAAAATTTCTTTATATTTTTCTTTTCTAAGAAAGCCACAAAACCTTTAAAGTATATAATGTAAAAAGCCTGTATTATTCTTTACAGTATCATTAAATAAGATTTTTTGTGAAGTTAAACAAATCACCCATAAAATAATTTTTTCTTTCAAAATTTATCATAGACCTAATTTCTGATTAATGAGTAAATGCAAAAAATGCCATAAAATTACTATGCAATAGATGCCAGTTTTAGTACACTAAATAAAACATATCAAGAATTTTAAAGATATTAATGAAACGATCTTGGCTCATAACTTCCTAATGCAAAATATAGGGCTGAAAATGGTGAAGATATGAAAAATCAAAGGACAATGAGAAAAACCCAACATTTCACTTAATAATACTGTTCTTCCCATTAGATTTTTATATCAGTTTCAATATCAAATTATCATTACTATGGTGTTTTTCTTGTCAGATTAAAACTGTAAACAACAAAAATTCTGTTGTTTGTTAAAAGGAAAATAGATCAAATTCATAAATATGAACCTCCTAAATTTGGTCAGAACTTAGTTGAACATGTCTCAATGTACCTAAAGATTAAAGACAGAATACTCGGTAAGTAGTTGTCACATTTTTGAACTTATATTAAAATGTTCTTCATAGAATTAGTGAGTCAGTAGGTAAACAATCAGTTGGAATACCAAGATTAAAATTTTAAGCATTTGATATTAACTAAACAAATAAAACACAAACTCAGAAACAGAATTTTCAGGTCACTCTAAGAAGTGTAATCTTTTACCTGGTTGGTAAAAATTATCTGTCCTTTTTTAGAAACTGTGACCGGGAGTTGGGTAAGTTAAGGACAGTAGCTGTTGTTACCAAACCAATAATTTATATTGAACTTGTCTTTCCATGTTCACTTTTAACCCTAAGTGATAAATGATGAGGCAGCCAATATAATGTAGGTAGTTGTGATACCAAGCAGGGCCCTGTGGGTCTCCTGGGCACAAAAGTCTTTCTATGTCCCCTCATTTCTTTGATTACAGGAAACAGGCTTCCTTCAGCCTCCATGACCTTCCCTGACTTCCAAGGGGCAGATTCAAGCAGCTGTTAATTAGGGAAGGGAGGGGATGAAAGGCAAGGAAGAAACCATCAGTCAAGAGAAACAATAGTGTAGCCTTGGGGCAGGGTCCCAGTTCCCCATCAAGAGATACATATAAAATATCTTTGAGCTGTTTTGTAGATACTGAAACCCCACCAGGTGGGAGAATTTATCTGTTAAGGATGGTGTGCTGCCCATAAGCACAGAGACCCCAGACCCGTTGGAACCAGAAGGTTGATGATGCTGACTCCCACTTACCTCACCACCAACCCATCAGAAGAATGTCTACAAGCTGATCACGCCCTCTTTGAACCATTACTATAAAACTCTTCACTAGCCTCTTCAAGTTGGGACACACAGTTTTGAGGGCATTAGCCTGCTGTGGCCCCCTTTGCCTGGCAAAGCAGTAAAGCTATTCTTTTCAGCTTCACCCAAAACTCTATCTCCAAGATTTAATGTGGTGTTGGGGTCCAGAGGCCCAATTCAGCTTCAGTAGTATGCATCAAAGTACACATTTCTTAGATGAGTGAAGGACAGAAAGAAAAAAGAGACAGATTTCAAAGAAGTAAAGATATTCATTAGGGTTAGTGGCTACATTTCCTAGAAATCTTGCAGAAATAGTCACCAGAAAGCTTTTTTTGGTATGTGGAGGGGAGTGGGGATGGGTAGGGAGGGATTATTGGTGGTCAATTTAGAGTTACAGGTACCATGGCATAGAGATGATTCATTCTAGTCCTTGCCCTGTTCTGTGGCCTTAGAAAAGTAACTTTATCTCTCTTAGATTCAGTTTCTCCATCTGTAAAAATCAAAGAGCTATTAAAGATTGTAAGGATTAGATCTTCTAACATGCTATGAATCTCTGAATACAGATAACACATCTGGCCTAAACATACACATTACTTTTCCCTACCAACAATATTTGGTTCACTGGATCCAATGATTAGTTGGGATGACCAGGAAGCAGGGGACAAGGGAGTCATCCTGATGGATCCTTTGCTCTTTCAGAGTTTTCAGCTAACAGACTTCTACGTGATCTTCAATTTGGCAGTATTTGTCTCTGAGTTTATGTGTGCCCATTCTTTATGCAAGGTTACCGTCAAGGCAAACTTACTTGCTTCTAACCATCACCTTGAAAATCATTTCCTTTTAAGGCTGCATTTCTAATACTACTTAAATTATTCCCAGGGGGAGAGGGGAGAGGGGAACAGGATTAAAAGTACAATTAGCAATTTAACATGACTGAGTATATTCTTGCAGCAAACCATTCCCTCAAAAAGCACACCTTCAAATAAAATAGGTCAAAAAGTACTACTGAATAATCTCTCAAAATGTTTAACATTTCCCCAAAAAGACATGATTTAAAAACAGTGGATTAATAATGTTAAAATCACTTGACTTTGTTTTTGCCAGAAAATGGGGTTAGTGTTAAACCAATTTAATAAACGGAATTTCAATGCCATGGGAAAATTAGAGTCACAAACTCCAGAAAGATCTTAAATTGCCAAAAATGAGATAGTTACTGGCATGTTTTCAGCTGAAGCAACTGCTACATTATCAACCATTCATTCTCAAAATACTATTGACAAAATATTAGGAAATTATTTGTATTTCAAATAACAAATCTGGATTCAGCTCACTTGCTGTTGTCTTATTTTTTGTTTTCATCAAAACAGTCATCTAACTCGTCTGCCTTTCCATGGACAATTCTGCCTAATCAAACCCATCTTGTGGTTTCAAAGGATGGGAAACGCCTTTGATTCAAAAGATTTAAAAATCAGTTATTATGAAAATAGGAACAGAATGATTGGAAAGAAGCACTAAAATGCAAACAATGATTCTTAGGTCGTTAGAAGAGATTTCAGAGAAACAACAGAAGATGAAAGGAAAGACTATCTGTATTCCTAATGTTAGAAATACACTAAAATAATATTTATCATTTGCTCTTGAAAATTCAGATTAGCATGCATTTCGGTGATTCTATTCATTGTTGTCACTAAACAGGGGCTAAAATATTTAAGAATCACTTCTCCTCTGGCCAAAAGCATCATAGCTTTTCACAGATGCTATGGATTACTCAAACTCAGTTGCAGAGGTTTTGAGTATCAGGGCACTGGTGAGGGACAGGAAAGTAATGAAATAAGTAGGGTTTAGAGAAATGATGGAAGTTGAAGAGCAAGTAAGGATGGGACCCTCAGGGTGCCTATCAGCCTTATCTGAAACCTCTCCTTAACTGTGCCTGGATTTGTCCCTCCATGTCTATGCCCTTACAGCACCCACTCATGCCCCCATTATACTGTCTTCTCATTATGCCAGGCAAAGGGGGCCACAGCAGGCTAATGCCCTCAAAACTGTGTGTCCCAACTTGAAGAGGCTAGTGAAGAGTTTTATAGTAATGGTTCAAAGAGGGCGTGATCAGCTTGTGGACATTCTTCTGTAACATCTTACAGAAAAACCCGAATTAATTTTTTGGCCAACCCAATATTCTTCCTCTTCTCCCCAAGTTAGGAGCTCACTGGGGACAAGAGCTTCTTTTATTACCATATCCGCATTGTGCTGTGTAAGTTCTCGTACTTATATCCTCAAACAGTGTCTATCAAATAAATGAAATACATCTTCTGGAATGTAGGGTCCATAATAGTCTGGAACTTAACTTCTTGCTTGCTGATGTACTCTCAGTGCCTTTAAAATTTCCTGGCATATGGTAGGCACTAGATAAATATTTCTTAAAGGAATCAATAATTCAATTAAGCAACACTCTCCTTAGAAAGCAGGCTCATAGGAGACCTTCAAGATGGCAGAGGACTAAGACGTGGAGATCACCTTCCTCCCTACAAATACATCAGAAATACATCAACATGTGGAACAACTCCTATAGAACACCTACTGAATGCTGGTAGAAGACCTCAGACTTCCCGAAAGGCAAGAAACTCCCCACGTACCTGGGTAGGGCAAATGAAAAAAAAGAAAAAAACAGATACAAAAGAATAGGGACAGGACCTGCACCTCTGGGAGGGAGCTGTGAAGGAGGAAAAGTTTCCACACACTAGGAAGCTCCTTCACTAGCAGAGGAAGGGGGTCGTTGGGGGGGAAGCTTCGGAGCCACAGAGGAGAATGCAGCAATAGGGCCTCAGAGGACAAAGTGGAGAGATTTCCGCACAGGGGATAGGAGCCAACCAGCACTCACCAGCCTGAGAGGCTTGTCTGCTCACCCACTGGGATGGGTGGGGGCTGGGAGCTGAGGCTCGGGTACAGTCGGATCCCAGGGAGAGGACTGTGGTTGGCTGCGTGAACACAGCCTGAACGGGGCTAGTGCACCACAGCTAGCCAGGAGGGACTCTGGGAAAAAGTCTAGAACTGCCTAAGAGGCAAGAGACCATGGTTTCATGGTGTGCAAGGAGAGGTGATTCAGAACACTGCCTAAACAAGCTCCAGAGAGTGGCGTGACCTGTGGCTATTAGCACAGACACCAGAGATGGGCATGAAATGCTAAGGCTGCTGCTGCAGCCACCAAGAAGCCTGTGTGCAAGCACTGGTCACTATCCATACCTCCCTTCCCCAGAGCCTGTGCAGCCCACTACTGCCAGGGTCCCCTAATCCAGGGACAACTTCCCCTGGAGAACACACAGCACGCCTCAGGCGGGTGCAACATCACTGTGGCCTCTGCCGCCACAGGTTCGCCCAGCATTCCATACCCCTCCCTTCCACCCCCTTCCCTCCGCAGCCTGAGTGAGCCAGAGTCCCCTAATCAGCCGCTACTTTAACCCTGTCCTGTCTGAGCAAAGGACAGATGCCCTCAGGTGGGCCCAAATCCAAAGCTGAACCCCAGGAGCTGCGACCAAAGAAGACAAGGGGAGAATTCACCCAGCAGCCTGTGGAGCAGTGGATTAAATCTCTACAATCAACTTGATGGACCATGCATCTCTGGAATACCTGAATAGAAAATGATTAATCCCAAAATTGAGACACTGGATTTTGAGAGAAACTTTAGACTTGGGGTATGCTTTCTGCATCTAATTTGTTTCTGGGTTTTATGTTTATCTTAGTTAACTATTTAGACCTTATTATCATTGGTAGATTTGTTTATTGATTTGGTTGTTCTCTTTCTTTTTAAAAATATATATACATATATGTATTTTATTCCTTTTTCTCTTTTGTGAGTGTGTATGGATATGCATATTTGTGTGATTTTGTCCATATAGCTTTGCTTTTACCACTTATCCTAGGGTTCTGTCTGTCCATTTTATGTTTTTTGGGTTTTTTTTTTTTTTAGTATAGTTTTTAGCGCTTGTTACCATTAGTGGATTTGTTTTTTGGTTTGGTTGCTCTCTTTCCTTTTTTTCTCCTTTTTTATTACTTTTTAATTTTTTATTTTTAATAATTTATTTATATTAATAACTATTTTATTTTGTTTTATTTTCTTCTATCTTTCTTTCTTTTTTTCACCCTTTTCTTCTGAGCTGTGTGGCGGACACGGACTTCATGTCACACCTCTGCCTCTGAGGTGGGAGAGCTGAGTTCTGGACACTGGTCCACCACAGACCACCCAGACCCACGTAATATCAAATGGTGAAGGGTCTCCCAGAGATCTCCATCTCAATGCTAAGATCCAGCTCCACCCAACGGCCAGCAAGTTACAGTTCTGGACACCCTATGCCAAACAACTAGTAGGACAGGAAAACAACACCACCCATTAGAAGAAAGGCTGCCTAACATCATAATAAGTTCACAGACACCCCAAAACACACAACCAGACGTGGTCCTCCCCACCAGACAGACAAGATACAGCATCATCCATCAGAACACAGGCACCATTCCATTCCACCAGGAAGACTACACAACCCACTGCACCAACCTTAGAAACTGGGGGAAGACACCAAAAGCAATGGGAACTATGAACCTGCAGCCTGCGATAAGGAGACCCCAAACGCAGTAAGTGAAGCAAAATGAGAAGACAGAGAAACATGCAGCAGATGAAGGAGCAAGGTACAAATGCTCCAGACCAAAAAAATGAAGAGGAAAGAGGCAGTCTACCTGAAAAAGAATTCAGACAAATGATAGTAAAGATGATCCAAAATCTTGGAAATAGAATGTAGAAAATACAAGAAACATTTAACAAGAACCTAGAAGAAACAAAGAGCAAACAAACAGTATTGAACAACACAATAAATGAAATTGAAAATTCTCTAGAAGAAATCAATAGCAGAGTAACTGAGGCAGAAGAATTGTTAAGTGACCTGGAAGATAAAATAGTGGAAATAACTACCACAAAGCAGAATAAAGAAAAAAGAAGGAAAAGAATTGAGGACAGGCGCAGAGACTTCTGGGACATTAAGAGAACGAACATTCGAATTATAGGGGTTCGAGAAGAATAAAAGGGAAAAAAAGGGACTGAGAAAATTTTTGAAGAGATTATAGTTGAAAACTTCCTTAATAAGGGAAAGGAAATATTCAATCAAGTCCAGAAAGCAAAGAGACTCCCATAAATCTAAGGAGAAACAAGCCAAGACACATATTAATCAAACTATCAAAAATTAAATACAAAGAAAAAATATTAAAAGCAGTGAGGGAAAAACAACATATAACATATAAGGGAATCCCCATAAGGTTAAGAGGTGATCTTTCAGCAGAAACTCTGCAGGCCAGAAGGGAGTGGGAGGACATACTTCAAGTGATGAAAGGGAAAAACCTACAATCAAGATTACCCAGCAAGGATATCATTCAGATTCGAAGGAAAAATTAAAACCTTTACAGAGAAGCAAAAGCTAAGACAACTGAGCACCACCAAACAAGCTCTACAATAAATGCTAAAGGAATTTCTCTAAGAAGGAAACACAAGAGAAGAAAAAAACCTACAAAAACAAACCCAAAACAATTAAGAAAATAGTAATAGGAACACACATATTGATAACTACCTTAAATGTAAATGGATTAAATGCTCTAACCAAAAGACAAAGACTGGCTGAATGGATTAAAAAGCAGAACCCATATATATGCTGTCTACAAGAGACCCACTTCAGGGACCCATACAGACTGGAAAAGATATTCCACACAAATGGAAATAAAAACAAAGTTGGAGTAGCAATTCTCATATCCAACAAAATAGACTTTAAAATAAAGACTATTACAAGAGACAAAGAATGACTGACATAATGATCAAGGGACAATCCAAGAAGAAGATATAACAATTGTAAATATTTATGCACCCAACATAGGAGCACCTCGATACAGAAGGCAAATGCTAACAGCCATAAAACGGGAAATCGCCACTAACACAATTATATTCGGGGACTTTAACACCCCACTATCACCAATGGACAGATCATCCAAAATGAAAATAAATAAGGAAACACCAGCTTTAAATGATACATTAAACAAGATGGATTTAATTGATATTTATAGGACATTCCATCCAAAAACAACAGAATACACATTTTTCTCAAGTGCTCATGGAACATTCTCCAGGATAGATCATATCTTGGGTCACAAATCAAGCCTTGGTAAATTAAAGAAAACTGAAATCATATCAAGTATCTTTTCCGACCACAACACTATGAGACTAGATATCAATTACAGGAAAAAATATGTAAAAAATACAAACACAAGGAGGCAAAACAATATACTACTAAATAACCATGAGATCACTGAAGAAATCAGAGGAAATAAAAATTACCTAGAAAAAAATGACAACGAAAACAGGAAGACCCAAAACCTATCGGATACAGCAATAGCAGCTCTAAGAGGGAAGTTATAGCAATAAAATCCTACCTCAGTAAACAAGAAACACCTCAAAGAAACAACCTAACATTACACCTAAAGTATTTAGAGAAAGAAGAACAAAAAACACTAAGTTAGCAGAAGGAAAAAATCATAAACATCTGATCAGAAAAAAATGAAAAAGAAATGAAGGAAATGATAGCAAAGATCAACAAAACTTAAAGTTGGTTCTTTCAGAATATAAACAAAATCAATAAAACTTTAGCCAGACTCATCAGGGAAAAAAGGGAGAAGACTCAAAACAACAGAAATGAAATGAAAAAGGAGAAGTAACAACCAACACTTAAGAAATACAAAGGATCATGAGAGATTACTAAAGCAAATATATGCCAATAAAATGGACAATCTAGAAGAAATGCACAAATTCTTAGAAAAGCACAACCTTCCAAGACTAAACCAGAAAGAAACAGAAAATATAAACAGACCAATCACAAGCACTGAAATTGTAACTGTCATTAAATATCTTCCAACAAACAAAAGCCCAGGACCAGATGGCTTCACAGGAGAATTCTATCAAACATTTAGAGAAGAGCTAACACCTATCCTTCTCAAAACCTTGCAAAACATAGCAGAGGGAGGAACACTCCCAAACTTATTGTATGAGGCCACAATCACCCTGATACCAAAACCAGACAAAGATGTCACAAAGAAAGAAAACTACAGGCCAATATCATTGATGAACATAGATGCAAAAATCCTCAACAGAATACTAGAAAACAGAATCCAACAGCACATTAAAAGGTTCATACACCACGATCAAGTGGGGGTTATTCCAGGAATGCAAGGATTCTTCAATATACGCAAATCAATCAATGTGATACACCATATTAACAAACTGAAGGAGAAAAATCATATGATCATCTTAATAGATGGAGAAAATGCTTTGACAAAATTCAACACCCATTTATGATAAAAACCCTGCAGAAAGTAGGCATAGAGGGAACTTTCCTCAACATAATAAAGGCCATATATGACAAACCCACAGCCAACATCATTCTCAATGGTGAAAAACTGAAAGCATTTCCTCTAAGATCAGGAATAAGACAAGGTTGTCCACTCTCACCACTATTATTCAACATAGTTTTGGACGTTTTAGCCAAAGCAATCAGAGAAGAAAAAGAAATAAAAGGAATCCTAATCAGAAAAGAAGAAGTAAAGCTGTCACTGTTTGCAGATGACACGATACTATACATAGAGAATCCTAAGGATGCTACCAGAAAACTACTAGAGCTAATCAATGAATTTGGTGAAGTAGCAGGATACAAAATTAATGCACAGAAATCTCTACCATTCCTATACACTAATGATGAAAAAATGGAATGTGAATTTAAGAAAACAGTCCCATTTACCATTGCAACAAGAAGAATAAAATATCTAGGAATAAACCTACCTAAGGAGAGAAAAGACCTGTTTGCAGAAAATTATAAGACACTGATGAAACAAATTAAAGATGATACAAATAGATGGAGAGATATACCATGTTGTTGGACTGGAAGTATCAACACTGTGAAAATGACTCTACTACACAAAGCAATCTACACATTCAATGCAATCCCTATCAAATTACCACTGGCATTTTTCACAGAAGTAGAACAAAAAATTTCTCAATTTGTTTGGAAATGCAAAAGACACCGAAAAGCCAAAGCAATCCTGAGAACGAAAAATGGAGCTGGAGGAATCAGGATCCCTGACTTCAGACTACTCTACAAAGCTACAGTAATCAAGACAGTATAGTACTGGCACAAAAACAGAAATATAGATCAATGGAACAGGTTAGAAAGCCCAGAGATAAATCCATGCACATATGGTAACCTTATCTTTGATAAAGGAGGCAAGAATATACAGTGGAGAAAAGATAGCCTCTTCAATAAGTGGTGCTGGGGAATCTGGACAGGTACATAGAAAAGTATGAAATTAGAATACTGCCTAACACCATACACAAAAATAAACTCAAAATGGATTAAAGACCTAAATGTAAGGCCAGACACTTTCTAACTCTTAGAGGAAAACAGAAGCAGAACAACACTCTATGACATAAATCACAGCAAGATCCTTTTTGACCCACCTCCTAAAGAAATGGAAATAAAAACAAAAATAAACAAATGGGACCTAATGAAACTTAAAAGCATTTGCACAGCCAAGGAAACCATAAACAAGACCAAAAGCCAGCCCTCAGAATGGAAGAATATATTTGCAAATGAAACAACTGACAAAGGATTAATCTCCAAACTTTACAAGCAGCTCATGCAGCTCAATATCAAAAAAACAAACAACCCAATCCAAAAATGGGCAGAAGACCTAAACAGACATTTCTCCAAAGGAGATATATAGATTGTCAACAAACACATGAAAGAATGCTGAACATCATTAATCAGTAGAGAAATGCAAATCAAAACTACAATGAGATATCATCTCACACTGGTCAGAATGGTCATCATGAAGAAACCTACAAACAAATGCTGGAGAGGGTGTGGAGAAAAGGGAACCCTCTTGCACTGTTGTTGGAATGTAAATTTATACAGCCACGATGGAGAACAGTACTGAGGTTCCTTAAAAAACTACAAATAGAACTACCATACGAGCCAGCAATCCCACTACTGGGCATATACCCTGAGAAAACCATAATTCAAAAGGAGTCATGTACCACAATGTTCATTGCAGCTCTATTTACAATAGCCAGGACATGGCAGCATCCTAAGTGTCCCTCAACAGATGAATGGATAAAGAAGATGTGGCACATATATACAATAGAATATTACTCAGTCATAAAAAGAAATGAAATTGAGTTATTTGTAGTGAGGTGGATGGACCTAAAGTCTGTCATACAGAGTGAAGTAAGTCAGAAAGAGAAAACAAATACCGTATGCTAATACATATATATGGAATCTAAGGAAAAAAAAAAAGGTCATGAAGAACCTAGGGGCAAGTTCGGAATAAAGACACAGACCTACTAGAAAATGGACTTGAGTTTATGGGGAGGGGGAAGGGTAAGCTGTGATAAGGTGAGAGAGTTGCATGGACATATATACACTACCAAACGTAAAATAGCTAGTGGGAAGCAGCCGCATTTCACAGGGCGATCAACTTGGTTCTTTGTGACCACCTAGAGGGGTGGGATAGGGAGGGTTGGATGGAGGGAGATGCAAGAGGAAAGAGATATGGGAACATACGTATATGTATAACTGATTCACTTTGTTATAATGCAAAAACTAACACACCATTTTAAAGCAATTATACTCCAATAAAGATGTTAAAAAAAAAGATTAAAGACCTAAATGTAAGGCCAGGCACTATAAAACTCTTTGAGGAAAACATATGCAGAACACTCTATGACATAAATCACAGTGAGATCCTTTATGACCCAGCTCCTAGAGAAATGGAAATAAAAACAAAGATAAACAAACGGGACCTAATGAAATTTAGAAGCTTTTGCACAGCAAAGTAAAACATAAAGGGGACACGCTGACTGCCCTCAGAATGGGAGAAAATGTTTGCAGTAGAAGCAACTGACAAATGATTAATCTCCAAAACTTACAAGCAGTTCATTCAGCTCAATACAAAACAAACAAACAACCCAATCAGGGGCTATTCAGAAAGAAGCTCTCACCATTTTATATCACCAATTTTTTTAGGCAGCAACACTGTTCTTAGCAAAAAAAATAAAGTCATTTTCTGTTGTGTGTGTTTTTATTCCTTTCAGTGAGTGCATAACATTTACAAAAATACACACCAGCAGCAGCCATTACTAGGGGCTATTAATTCTGTACCTAGGCAAACACTTTGGCACCAATAAATGCTAATGAATATGATGCAAATGACTGAACCAATACATATTGCTTAACACAAATTAGCTTATCCTTCAAATGAAGGGCATAAGACCTGGATGGACATTTCTCCAAAGAAGATATACAGATTGCCAACAAACACATGAAAGGATGCTCAACAGCGCTAATCGCTAGAGAGATGCAAATCAAGAGTACAATGAGTTATCACCTCACACCAGTCAGAATGGCCATCAACAAAATATCTACAGACAATGGATCCTAGAGAGGGTGTGGAGAAAGGGGAAACCTCTTGCACTGTTGGTGGGAATGTGAATTGGTACGGCCACTGCTGAGAGCAGTGTGGAGGTTCCTTGGAAAACTAGAGGCAGAGCTACCAGGCAACCCAGCAATTGCACTGCTGGGCATGTACCTTGAGAAAACCATAATTCAAAAAGAGTCTTGTATCACAGTGTTCATTGCAGCTCTATTTACAATAGCCAGGACATGGAAGCAACCTAAGTGTCCATCAACAGATGAATGGATAAAGAAGATGTGGCACATATATACAGTGGAATATTACTCAGCCATAAAAAGAAATGAAATTGAGTTATTTGTAGTGAGGTGGATGGACCTAGAGTCTGTTATACAGAGTGAAGTAAGTAGTCAGAAAGAGAGAAACAAATACTATATGCTAACACATATACAGGGAATAAAAAAAAATGTTTCTGAAGAACCTAGGGGCAGGACAGGAATAAAGATGCACACATAGAAAATGGAGTTGAGGACACAGGGAGGGGGAAGGGTAAGCTGGGACAAAGTGAGAAGGTGGCATGGACATATATACACTCCCAAATGTAAAATAGATAGCTAGTGGGAAGCAGCTGTGTAGCACAGGGAGATCAGCTCGGTGCTTTGTGTCCACCTAGATGGGTGGGATAGGGAGGGTGGGAGGGAGACAAAAGAGAGAGGAGATATGGGGGTATATGTGTATGTATAGCTGATTCACTTTGTTATAAAACAGAAACTAACACACAATTGTAAAGCAATTATACTCCAATAAAGATGTTACAAAAAATAAAAAATAAGGAAAGCAGGCTCATAGCTCTAACAGGTACAATGACTAGTGGCTTTAAAGTAAAGTGTATCTCAACAGTTCTGGTTCAAATGTGAATTAGATAAAGAAGACCAGTGCCAAAGTATATGTTGTTTGTTACGCATGCCATTGTAAGAAACAATGACCTAATGCTTTTCTCTTATTTGGTATTATAGAGGCATGACTATAGTCTAACAGAATCTCAAATTTTGTGAGACATCTTGGGCTTCATTTTAAAATAAATGAAAGACTTGTTAAACACTCAGTTAAAAGGTATTTGCTTGACAGAAATCACCTCTAGAAGACCATTTAATCCTTAGTGCTTGACATGAAATTCCCTTGATTGTGTTCAGGGGTGAACAGGTGGTCTGTCAGAATATTAAGAACACATATATTTGCATAAACAGATGAAAAGCATCTAAATCTCTCAGAATCCTCATGATGTAAACACGTTTTTTGCCCGACCTCATGCTAAACATGTGGAATAGCGTGCTCCTTGGAAAAGGGAGAAGACTCTCATTCTTACTGTCACAAATTGGAAAATTGCTTTTATGTTAGATGGATGGTTGAATTTACCATGTGGGAACAGACCCTCCAGGTCCTTGATCAATCACTTGTCCAAACAGGAAAACTGTAATCCCTTTCCTTCAAAACATGACTGCTCCAAAACAAAAGAGAGATTTTTATGGAACAATAGGACTAATACATTGTGCTCTCATAGCAAATGTTCTCTAGTAAAAAGGAAGAAACATTTACAGTAAGCAAGAGGTACCTTGGAGGACTGGAAGGTTCGGTATTAATGTTCAGGTTATTTACCAGCAGAATAGATTCAGGCTCCTGCTTATGAGGAGAAATACACAAGAAGAAAATTTAATAATGTACATCCAGACTCTATGGCTTAATACATAGGTCCCCTTTATTTATTTGTGCTCCAAGTCCATCTTCAAAGAAATGGGAGTATGCTTGAAAGAAACCAAGCTATCTCTAATAAAGGAGCAAGATTATGAAGTTACCTGGGGATCTGGCTAAGCATAAGGGGATTTTAAATATCAAAAGAAACTGTGATTTGATTCCTCTTTTGGATCCAATGTTGTCTAGGGAAGTCCAAAGAATTAAACAGTTTTGTCCTTTCCCAAACTTTTAAGTATCCATACTATATAGAGAGGACGTTTGTTTTTTCCTTGAAGCTGAGTTTTTTAATTTTGTGTTTTTAAAAATAAGAGGGGATACTTCTGAGATAGGCTTGATATATCTAGGTCTGTTTTATTGTTGTTTGGTTGGTTTTCTGGTTATGTTTCTTGATTCTCTCCAGCAAGGTTTCAAAACAACAGAAAATTACTGATTCAATAGGCAACAAGTTTAAATTCAAAGATAAGTTGGTTATTCATCAAGTCTTTTTTGTTGTGGCTGCATTATTCATTGGCCAACAATAGTTTAGGACTCAAGTTACAAATGTATCATGTGGAAAATAAAATCAAAATCATCTCTGAAAGTTATGTTTCATAACCTGACAAAAGAATGCCAGTACTCTGAAATTTCTCCAGATTACAAGAAATGAGCATTCAATACAGTATGCTCTAAAACACTTAAATGCAACATAATTGGTAGAATAGATACCTATGCCAGCTTAATTAAACATTCAAGTTCCATTTTGCTAGTTTTTGGCAACTGAAAATTTCTGACATGAAGAGATATGCCAGGAAAGGGTAATAAATGTAATTCTGATAAACAATTTCTGCTTCTCATACATTCAATTACAAATGTGTTCTGCTTTTCTATCATGCACCCAGAACTTCTAACAAAGCACTAATAAAAGATGTGTAACTCCTTGATTCAAGATTTCAATTTGTAAATCTTTGAATAGAATTCAAGTGCCCCTCTAAGGGACTCCAGTCTCTTTATCTCTCTTAAGCTTGATTATATTGATATATATACAATTATGATAGCTACATACTGATATAAAATCAGTACATATGTATTTTCCTCTTAAAATAATTAATTTCATCAACTAATGATCACTAATGAATAGTAAATGAAAAGATTATATGCATGCTGGTAGCAAATTTTTTTAGGACTTATCAGATTGTCAAACAATAGGATTTATAAAACAAATTCTGGTGAGATGATAATTTTTGTGCCATAAAAGCAAAAATTGCACTGGACAAAATTAAATAGGAGAGCAACATTTTATTCAAGGCTATGCAATAGGGAAGGGAAACCAGAACTTAGTCTGAACTCAACTTCACTGAAATAAAAAATGAGAAAGTTTTTAAGAGCTGAGGTGGATTGATGGAGGGGAGAGTTTCTAAGAGCAGGAGTACGGGGAATCCCAGTCATGTGTGTTTGCTAATTGGCCTTACCCAAAGCAACAGTAAACTTTCTCTCACCCTCATGACAGGAGGTAGCAGTACAACTTGGTGTAAGGCAGCTACCCAAGTTAGGCTCCTATGCTCCCACAGAGACTGAGAAATAAGGACTATCTTCCTTGATGAGGACATTTGGAAGGGGTGTCTCCCAGGTCCTTGAGAAAGCTGGTCCTGGGCTGCAAAACTGGCAAGAGGCTTTAACATTTTTTATATCTCAAAAGGACAGAGAAAAAATATAGTAAGTTATCTAAAATAAATGCTCTGAGAAAAGGGAAGGTAGGGCCGTCTGAGGTTAGACTTTCTGGATTCTGTAAGGGCCAAGGTGAGGGGGAGGCCTGGGGCCTAGAGGCAGAAAGAAGCCTGTCTAAAGTTTTGTCAAGCTGAGGCAAATGTCAAGGCCATCTTGATGAGTACTCAGTGTTAATAGAAACATTTAATAAATAAAAATATCAAATCAAATGTGTAACTAGCAGTAGAGGTAATGTGCCACATTTTGTTACTGTCAACGTGCAATTGTCAATTTATCCCACGAAAAACAGGCATTCTTTTTCCTTATGTTTATCTACCTTGCTCTCACTCTTTAGACAAGGAGTAGGCAATCTAAAGTCCACAGCCAAACTCAGCCCATAGATTTTGTTTTTAAAACAGTTTTATCAGAGCACAGCCATGCTATTATGTTTACTTAGTATCTACAGCTGCTTACGCACTAGGAATGTAGAAATGAGTAGCCGTGACAGACACCATAGGACCCGTAAAGCTGAAAATACTTACTCTCTGGCCTTTACAAAAAAAAAAAAAATGCTGACCTCTGCTTCAGACAATTTGCAATGTGAGCAGGGGCTTTGTCCCACTGTCTTATAAGTATGATGGGATCCAAATTCACCTGCAAGTCACTGGATACCAAAAAAGTATCCAAATATATTTGTTATTGTTATTGTTTACTTAAGTTAAAAAGGTAATAGAAAAATGAAAGTAATAAGTTGAAGGATCTATGATTCTTCTCTTTTAAACTACCATACATTTACCATTTTTTCTGTAGTAACACGGTTGTGCTTCTCAGAATATCAGAAACACGGAGATGAAGAAATCTGACATCAGCTCACAGAGATATTCTGGAATAAATTGAACTTGATCCTTTCTTTTACTGGGATTCTTTCCAGAAGATTTTTTTGTTTTTGTGGGGTTTTTTTAAACATAGTTCTCTTGGCAGAACAGTTCATTCACTTTAGACTATTAAATCATAGTTACATTTTAATTGTAATCAAATTTTATACTAGTTGCTCTCATGAGTTCTATAGCCATTGACACGGGACAGAGCAGACAGCAGTCACAGACTTCATCATGGCTGCCCAGTTGCAAAATAGGTTGCCTCAAAAGGAATGAGCTCCCAGAGACTGGATGAAGATGGTGGAAGAGTAGGATATGGCTCTCACCTTCTCCCACAAATACATCAAAATTACATCTACATGTGGAACCGTTCTCACAGAACATCTATTGAACGCTGGCAGAAGACCTCAGACTCCCAAAAGGGCAAGAAAATCTCCACATAACTGGGTAGAACAAAAGAAAAAAGGAAAAAAGAGAGAGAGAGAGAGAGAGAGAGAGAGAGAGGAATCAGGACGGGACCTGCACCCCAGAGAGAAAGCCGTGAAAGAGGGAAGGTTTGCGTACCCTGGGAAGTCCCCTCACTTGCAGGGCAATCAGCCAGGGCAGAGGGGGAGATTTGGAGCCTCAGAGGAGAGCACAGTAACTGCTTCTTTGTTTTTCTTTTGTGAATCTATTTTATGATTTTCATTTGTGGCTACCCTGTTTTTCAAGTATGTTAACCCCTTTCTATATCTGCTTGCTTTAGACTGATAGTCATATAGGCTCAAACACATTCTAAAAAAAAAGAATTTACATGCACATTCTTAAAAAAAATCTACATTTTCCATTTTATTACTCTCCTTCCACACATTTTATGATTTTGATGTTCTTTTTTACATCTTCATGTTTATCCTTTTGCTGTTCCATGTGTTTATCATTGCTTTCACAGTATTTTTTTTCTTTAATCATCTGTATATTGGCTAATTTAAGTGATTTACTTTCCAATTGTGATTTCCTCCTTCCTATATCTGCTTGTTTCTTTTCTATTTAGAGAAGAACTTCTTCGATCCAAAAGATCGAAGAGGAGGGACCACTCTCAAAGACATTTTATGAAGCCACCGTCACACTGATACCAAAACCAGACAAAGATACCACTGAAAAAGAAAATTACAGGCCAATATCTTTGATGACTATAGATGCAAAAATTCTCAACAAAATATTAGCAAATCAAGTCCAACAGCACATAAAAAAGATCATACACCACGATCAAGTGGGATTCACCCCAAGTTCACAAGGATGGTTCAACATATGCAAATTAATCAATGTAATACACCACATTAGCAAAAGAAAAGTCAAAAACAACATGATCATCTCAATAGATACAGAAAAAACATTTGACAAAATTCAATATCCATTCATGGTAAAAATGCTTACAAAAGTGGGTATAGAGGGAACATATCTCAACATAATAAAAACTATTTATGACAAACCCACAACCAATATAACACTCAATGGTGAAAAGCTGAAAGCCATCCTGCTAAAATCTGGAACAAGACAAGGATGCCCACTCTTACCACTTCTATTCAACGTAGTATTGGAAGTCCTAGTCACAGCAATCAGACAAGAAAAAGAAATAAAAGGTATCCAAATTGGAAGGGAAGAGGTAAAATTGTCACTATATGCAGATGACATGATACTATATATAGAAAACCCTAAGGACTCCACACAAAAACTACTAGATCTAATATATGAATTCAGCAAAGTGGCAGGATACAAGATTAACATTCAGAAATCAGTTGTATTTTTTTACACTAACAATGAAATACCAGACAGGGAATGTAAAAAAAAAAAAAAAAAAAAAACCTTTTAAAATCACACCAAAAAAATAAAATGCCTAGGAATAAAGCCCGACCAAGGAGGTGAAAGACTTATATGCTGAGAATATTAAAACATTAATAAAGGAAATAAAAGAGGATTTAAAGAAATGGAAAGATATCCCATGCTCTTGGATTGGAAGATTTAATATTGTTAAAATGGCAATACTGGGCTTCCCTGGTGGCGCAGTGGTTGAGAATCCGCCCGCCGATGCGGGAGACACGGGTTCGTGCCCTGGTCCGGGAAGATCCCACATGCCGCGGAGCAACTGAGCCCCGTGAGCCATGGCCGCTAGGCCTGCGCGTCCGGAGCCTGTGCTCCGCAACGGGAGAGGCCACAACAGTGAGAGGCCCGCATACCGCAAAAAAAAAAAAAAAAAAAAAAAAAATGGCAATACTACCCAAAGCGATCTACAGATTTAATGCGATCCCTATCAAAATACCCATGATATTTTTCACAGGAGTAGAACAAATAATCCAAAAATTTATATGGAACTATAAAAGACCCAGAATTGCCAAAAGAAATCCTGAGGAAAAAAAACAAAGCAGGAGGCATAACTCTCCCAGACATCAGACAATACTACAAAGCTTCAGTAATCAAAACAGTGTGGTATTGGTACAAAAACAGGTATACGGATCAATGGGGAAAAAAAGTGGAGAGCCCAGAAAAAAACCCACACACCTATGGCCAATTTATCTTCAACAAAGGAGGCAAGAACATAAAATGGGAAAAAGACAGTCTCTTCAGCAATTGGTGCTGGGAAAGTTGGACACATGCATGTAAATCAATGAAGTTAGAACACACCCTCACACCATGCTCAAAAATAAACTCAAAATGACTTAAAGACTTATTTAACATAAGACATAACATGATAAACTTCTATAAGAGAGCACAGGTAAAACATTCTCTGACATAAATCATACCATGTTTTCTTAGGTCAGTCTCCCAAGGCAATAGAAATAAAACCAAAACTAAACAAATGGGACCTAATCAAACTTACAAGCTTTCATGCAGCAAAGGAAACCATACAAAAAATCAAAAAGACAACCTATGGAATGGGAGAAAATATTTGCAAATGATGCGATCAACAAGAGCTTAATCTCCAAAATACACAACTCATATTGTATGCAGCTCATACAACGCAACAACAAAAAAACAAACAACCCAATTGAAAAATAGGCAGAAGACCTTAATAGACGTTTCTCCAAAGATGACATACAGATGGCCAATAGGCACATGAAAAGATGCTCAACATCACTAATTATTAGAGAAATGCAAATCAAAGCTACAATGAGGTACCACCTCACACCAGTCAGAATGGCCATCATTAAAAAGTTTACAAATAACAAATGCTGGAGAGAGTATGGAGAAAAGGGAACGTTCCTACACTGTTGGTGGGAATGTAAGTTGGTGCAGCCACTGTGGAAAACAATATGGAGGTTCCTCAGAAAACTAAAATTAGAACTACCATATGATCCAGCAATCCCACTCCTCGGCATATACCTGGACAAAACTACAATTCAAAAAGATACAAGCACCCCTATGTTCATAGCGGCACTGTTCACAATAGCCAAGACATGAAAACAACCTAAATGTCCACTGACAGATGAATGGATAAAGAAGATGTAGTATGTACATACGATGGAATACTAAAAAAGAATGAAATAATGCCATTTGCAGCAACATGGATGTAACTAGAGATTATAATACTAAGTGAAGTCAGAAAGAGAAAGACAAATACCATATAGTATCACTTATATGTGGAATCTAAAATATGGCACAAAAGAACCTACCTACAAAACAGAAACAGACTCACAGACATAGAGAACAGACTTGTGGTTGCCAAGGGGGAGTGGGAAAGGGAGAGGGGTCAACTGGGAGTTTGGGGTTAGTAGATGCCAACTACTACATTTAGAATGGCTAAACAACAAGGTCCTACTGTATACAGAGAACTATATCCAATCTCCTGGGATAAACCATAATGGAAAAGAAGATTAAAAAGAATGGATATGGATATATGTGTATAACTGAGTCACTTTGCTATACAGCAGAAGTTAGCCCAACATTGTAAATCAAGTATACTTCAATTAAAAGAAAAAGGAGTGAGCTCCCTGTTACTGCAGGTGAGCAAACAAAGGAAAGATAACAACTAGTGAGGGATGCAAAAATGGGGTTTCCTGATTCAGAGGGAGGTTCAATTGGGTGACCTCTAAGTTCCTCTTCATACCTAAGAATCTATAAGCCTTTGTTATTTAGCATTAGGACATTCTGTAAACTGAAAAAGCACACACTATCAGAAAATTTTTAAAAAATCATTCTTACATATGATGTTCTACAAATATGACTGTTGATTAAATTCTCTGAGCAATAAACCTTGAAGATTTTGGTCCAATATATCCATCAAGTTGGCTGAAAATGATTGACTATCTGGGTCAGCATCTATTCTGTTCACATGAAAATATGATTTGATCTCTAATATGAAAGAATAGTCCTAATATATGTACATAGTTTACATATTATACATGGTTTATATCTGAACAGAATGCACTTATAAACTTAGACCAGGTTTCAAAAGGTAAACTCTGGACAAGTAATATAACCCCATTCTAAATCCTTAATGAAACTCCTCATTAAGGGGTGTGTTTCTGTATGGCTCACTTCTACAGGATCACATTTACTGTAGTGTTTGGGTTCTATGGGTGGTCAATAAATCTTGGTTTCACCAAATTAGCAGCACTGAGAAAAATATAGGAAGGAAGGATATAGTCTAAAGTTATGGTCAACAACGTAAGGACTCTAGATGTGTCTCTGATGCTAACAGGCTTTGTAACCTTGGACGACTCACTTTAATCATCAGGCTTTAGTTTTCTCAGATATCAAGTAAGGCATTGGTTCTCTAACTTCAGAGTGTACAAGAATCGCGTGTTGGGCATATTAAAACACAGATCGCTGGGCCTCACCTTTAGAGTTTCTGATTCAATAGGTCTGAAGTAAGGTAGAAATTTTACATTTCTAAGTTCCCAGGTGCTGCTAATGCTGCTAGTCAAAGAACAGCACGTGGGAATGGAATAAGAATTGGGAAGATGATGGTAGTGAGTTACCAAATTCTTAATACTTTATAGCTGTAATAGAGAAAGTAGCCAGCATCCAATCAATTACATCCAAAATGTAACTGTCATTTTAATCAAAATTTCATTTGATTTAAAAGAAGGAAAATGAACACTCTTTCTATTCCCCCTTTGGATTTCAACAGAGATTTTGATCATGTAAATGTTCTGTAATACTTACGTCATAGCTTGATAAATGGATTCAATCCCATAACGCATGGCAAATTCATCAACTATTTCTTGGGAGGCATCATCAAAGAAAACCTTCCAGGCTTCATCTCCTTTGACCTCTGGGATTTTTACTCCACCATTAGATTTCACTTCAGTCAAGTAATGGAACAAATTCTAAAAGTAAGTGGTTTTCAAATGTTCAGTTTTTTCAGATTAGGCCAGATATATTCAACTGTAACTTTCGGTAAATTATACTTATAATTGCATCTAATGTTTCATCAGCATCTATCAACAATACAAATGTCTCAGATTTTCGTTCTAACATACCTCATCTTTATACAAATTCCGATTTTATTTCTAAGTTTATACAGAATCAATGATTTAAGTGTTTCCAGATATACCAAATCATTTTAGAAGGAAGTAAATGTTTTTTCATGTAAACATTTCTACATGCTGAAACATCTTTTGCATTCATGGGCTCTGAGTAAATTATAAAGTTCTGGATGAATAATGTGTTTTGGCTATGTTAATACAGAATCTAGGTATGCAAATAAGACTAAAGGACTTTGGTTGCAAAATGGTATGAGTCATGACAATGAATTCAGGTTGAAAATAAATATTTTTAGAATTTTGTAATAAAAAACATCACTACAAAGAATTCCTTTCTGCTTTGAAGAAGTTAAGAAACTGCTGCATGGATGCAGCCTGGGTCACTGAAGAACCCTTTCTTGGATTTCACTTCTTTTTGTGTCTTGGACCAACAGAAAAGACTCTGAAAAGCAAAGCGTGATGCTGTTCCTGTGATCCTAAATCTCTGCCCACATTTTAAGGCCAATATTGGCTCCCCATCCTGCCAGTTCAAGGGATTTATTGGTATTGGTCTAAAACCTGAACCATCTTTCTTGATGGATTATTACTGGCTAGACTGTAGTCAGGAAATTAAGGCTTGGTTCTATATCTAATGACTGTATAATGTGTAAATGACTTAACTATTGTTCCTCATTTCCTTCTTTAGTAAAATGGAGGTGAAAATAATTACATATATACATTTTCATAGATATATTTAGAAAAAATAATGTACAAAGAGCAAAGATTCTCCCAGCTATCATTTTCTTCTTAGGAAGGTACTTCCTCTGTACCCTCTGAACATGGGAAAAGGCATATTCCTAGCTTCACTTCATATTTTTTGATACATGGGATGTGTCATTTGTATCAGGGAAAAGCTCTGGTGACATGTCTAACTAAGTTCTCAGTTGCAAAGCATCCAATAATAAAAGCCCAAGATTATCTGTCTGTGCATTTACGCTGAGGCACAAATGGGAACTGATGAATCTGCCCTTTTGACTCAAATTGGGTGGTCTCTACCTCTCTCTAAGCAAACCAGGCTCCTTCTTTTGGGTAGTATATTCTCTACTATCCATGGATGGAAAACTACATTCTGATACTTGCCACCCAGATGTGTTTGTGTAAAGGGTAGTTAAAATGGAGGAGGCTTCAGTATGTATAAAGCCCTCTGTTGTACTCAGAAAAAGAAAGACAAAATTACTGCTAATTACATTGGCTCCCCCAAAGCCATTGCTACAATGTCTGAATTTTTATATTTAATAGACAATACTCCTAATTTAATCTTCAAAAAAATCTGAACACTTACTCAGAATTCTCAAAAACTATCATGATTTGGATCCTCTCCTCCATTACTATATACTTAAAATGCTTCCAAAATATCATGACTTATTTGTTCAATGAATGCTTTCTAATATTCTTCTTCCTCCCTGGAAGAACGGTAATTTAATTTGGCCTATTTGTTCATTATCATTGTATTGCCTCATTAATTAAAACCCGCCTCATATGTTTGTTCTAAATCTCATTCAAAGACAACCAGCTCTCTCTTCAGTGGGTAATACATAGGCTATGTGATACCCTAGCACATCACTTGCCATGGTATAGAGTAAGAACTTCAGGGACAATTTTACAAACCTAATTCAATTCTATTTTTAAAACAAATATTTTGTTGCATGATCCATAAACAATACAATCTTTCCTAGGTTTTGTTATTAATACAATTCAATTTACTTACCTCATGTAAACATGTATATTGTAAATGATACGGAGCAACCTTCTCCTCTCCTTTTATTTCCACATTGATTTTCAATCGAATGGCCCCAGACACAGCTGATTTATCTGTCCGTTTCTCTGATAAAGCAAAAAGTAATTGGTCAGTCATTTTTGACATCATGTTTCTTATACAAGTTCTCGAAAGCTCTAAAAAAGGGCTTATATTGCTAAAAGCCATTTTTCTAGATCAGGTTTGATTAACCATAATGATTCTGCTAAATACAATTTAAAATAATGTGCCTAATATGTCACTGGGATTGTCAAACTGTGATATATATATATTTCAAATAGAAAAGCTCAATCAGAAGACCCTACCATTCTGATATAAATTTCTGTGTACTAGATCAGTTTATACAATGAAATTAATTATTTGGGCAATTAAAAGCAAAATAACTAAAAGAAAAAATTAATCAGGAAAGTATTTTATCTAAAAGCCCCACTCTTTCTTTCTGTCCTTGAAAAAATGAGTCAAAGCTCTAACAAAAACATTTGTTGTTAGGTTTCTTTGTCAGTGATTCATGAAAACCTATAGTCTACAGCCTGTGTTTACTTATGTGTTAGATTCACTCTTTCTTTGAATGGAATCAGTATGTAGCCAATTCAGTCTAATAATGTGTGTGTAAGTGTATGCACGTGTGTCTAATATGAACTGAGTTGTAGCTTTGAGAGAAAGAAAAGCATAGTCACAAAATTCCTAGGGTGTGAATGTAGGTAGGAGACCTATGTCTAATACGTACTTCCCTGATGAAACACATAAAGAAGCAAGCTGACCCATCTCAAAAACAAAAGATAAAGAGATAGAGTGACACAAAGTCAGTGGTGAAGACTTCTTTAATTGCCCCTCTTTCTAAGCATAACTGTATTTTTAGCCAAATAAGATACAGTTAAATCATATAGTCCACTTTCTTCTTGTGGAATGTCTGATGACTTTCATTGTTAATATTTAATAGTCATTGTGTTGTGACGATTCTTTCCTTAGGACTGCCAGGAACTTGAGAGTTTCTCCTATTGGCTGGGAGATCGTTGATTCTCAACAAATGCTGAAGTTCTCTGCTGAAGCCAAGAGAAAGTCAAGTCCTGAGTCCTTTTTGTCACAGACCTTTTCCTGGAATCACAGGGGAACATTTTAACTACCATCAACACAATGGATCCATGGGACACAGGCTCTGCTTAGATGCCTAGGACTTTTGGCCGAGTCCTCCTCTGAGTGGTGGAATGAATTCTAAGTAATGAGGAAGGAGGAACATTGTACAAAGAATGAAAATATGGTACCTAATGGGGATGGAACCCACTGTGGGATTTTATACAAAGCTAAGACCTGTTCTCTCTCTTTCTAAAGGTTAAACATCAGCAATGACAGCACAAATGTATGAACTGAGGATGAGCAGGCAAAGGTGTCCTTGTTTGTTGCATCATGTTTTTCTGTCCATAGACTGAAGGACAGTTTCTGCACAGAGCTGGGTGGCAGATTTTATTAAAAGCACATTCAAATTCTTTTACAAACTAAATATACCCTTGTACGTTTTGTCAAAAGAATAATTTGAGGAATTTCTGTTCTGAATTCTAACTCCCTCAATTCAAGAACATGTTAACTTACTGCAAAAAAAAACCAACCAAACAAAAAACTCACATACGCAAGCCTCTTTAATTAAAACACAACTTGTGAGTATTGTGCAGAGTTAATGCCCTGAAGTTTATTTACCTTGCCTAACATCTCTGTTTTCATATATAAAGTTATTTAATAGTATAAACAAGATACAGGAGGATTATCATTATAAGTGAAGCAAAAACTCTATGCCAATAATGGAGAAGCACCAATTTTCTTTAAAAATTTCCTCAAAATAAAATATTTTTTGATAATGAGTTTTTAGTCTAGCTTGAATCATCTATGTTCAGATAAGTTATATATCTCTTCTTCTTTAAATTATTATATAATTCAGATCTTCATTAATTTTGTGGCCTTACCCCTTTACTTTGCCAAATATTACATTACTTGAAGTACACAGGTTTTTAAAAACTCAAAAGCACTCTTTAATTTGCTAAGATAAGTTGGTATCCTAAATGGAAACACTTCATAATCCTAGGAGTATGTAAACCTTTCTTAGATTCACAACCAGACCTTAAAAATTTAATTAAAACATTTCAGATGATATGATAAAGCCATTTTGAATCATGTCCTTTACAGAAAATGAGGCGATCCATATATATTTACTTAAGTCAGCACTGAAGATTCTAGCTTATTATTCAATTGTAGTAAAAGTCAAATTAAAACTTATCTTTATTCAATTCTTGGTTCCATAATAAAATTCCATTTTAAAATCATGCCAATTAAACATATTCTTAATATCTTCATCATCAAAATAAGCAGAAGTCCACATGTGTATCTGGCTTTGCCTGCTAAAGCCTACTTTTATATCATCTTTGAAAAATATCCAAAATACACTTTTCCTTTATTGCCAAAATTCATTAAGGGACTAAAAGGAAATAAGTCAGACATTATTAAGTCATAGGTTATTTATTTTCTATACATTTGGCAAAGTTTTCTGAAGCTATATTTTATGAATTAAAAATTCAGAATGGGATATTTTTCTCCTAAAAGACACCCAGTTGATTCCTAGAAAGACTTTTTTCATCTCAAATTTACCAATATCTTTCAATAATACAGAGTTTGAATAATTATCACCTTAATTTCTAATGAAACTAAACTGCCTAAAGTCTGTGAGAACGTTCGAGAAAATCACTGGTTATTTTTACCTGTGTGGGAATATAATACCTTCCACAGATATTCTGGAATTTTATTTAGCATTTTTCAAGTAGATATAAAGACAGTCACCTAAATTGTACCAGACATCCATTTCTCCACTCAGGGTCCTCACTTCTACAATTGTTTGTCCCAGAAAATCATCTGACTCCTTTTTGAAATGTTGCTTCACTCTGGATTTAATGTCATCATCTTCATCCCACACTCTGACTTTGATTCGATCTGTGGAGTTATGGCACTCACTGAAAACAGATGTGGATAAGTTAACAAGCATTGATAACTTCTCTAAATGGCATCTGATGTTAGCAACTTGTTTTAAATCTATCTAAGCCAGAAAGGCATAGTATATTACATAGTAAATAAGATTTCCCACAGACTATTCCACCCATGGGATGTTGCAGGTATCAGGGATATTGAAAAAAAGTTGTGATAGCTAAGTAATGTTAATAAGGGAAAATCCTACCCCACTCCATTCTATTTCCTTTAATTGAACTGGACATAATCAAATATGGATCAGAAATCTCTGGGATATTTTCACTAAGGTATATTTCTTATTTGCAATAGTTATCTACAACAACATGTCCATGCTCAGAAAATTCTGTACCATAAAGATAACTTAATTGCAATGGGTGTTGAGGAAGTGGACATCACAGAGTCCGACTGATAAGCTAAAAATCCCAGTAAGCATGTAAGATATTGTTAAATCATATCATCACATATGGATGCCCAGCATCTCTAAACACTCTCCTTCCATTTTGGCTATATTTCTCCTTAAGTTCCTCGTCTTCTCAAGACAAGCTAGATCAAATACTTTCTTACATTCCTTTGTAGTTACAGTCCAGATATGTGACCTGCATTCAAGCAAGATCTGAACTCAAATTGAGCAAAGCGAGTCACTGACTGTATTGTGGGGATTTGCTCTTTCAGCAACAATGGTGGTGGTCTTTTGTACTTTATTGTAGAGTCTCCAGTATTCAGTCCTGAGGGACAAAGTACTGATCAATGGTGGCAATGGTGTTTTCTCCAAAGAAACCCCATGATATAATTGGACATTGTTTCTGCACAGTAGATTTAGAGGTGGGCATTTGGACCTCTCCAAAAATTCCTGAGTGACCTAAGAGTCTATGAAATAAATTTTTTTTATGTGTAAGTAACTAGAGTAGACTCTGTTGTTTGCAACTAAGAATACTGATCAATGTAATAATTTTTAAAGAATGAAGGGAGCTGCAATAATAGGACTTAAAATGTGGAATTGACACTGTGGAGGAGATGATGAAGGCAGACAGTGAAGATTTAATTACCTCAGGCTCGAAAGCTAATACATTTTGAAATGCAGTAGCGAAACAGCTGTTCAAACTGTTGCTTGCTATACTTTGGAACTGTGACCACATGCCAACTGAAGCTTTATTAGTGTGAATGGTAGGAATAAAATTCAGAATATTGGCATGTGCTTATTAAATCTTGCTGCTTTCAAAAGTGTACTGTGGTAGAGATGCACTCAAACTAGAGCTTTGACAGTCTCTAAGCAGAGATGCAAGGGAGCACAGCTACCTTTACCTACAAGCAGAGGCTCACTCTGCTTGTGTCCTGCAATATAAATTGACTGAGAATATCATAATTTGGTACCTTGCAGAGTTGAGAACAGCCAGCTGCTTCTGTATACAAAATGTATGTATACAAGCAGAGGTTGAGTGCAACTTCAAAAACATACAAAACTGTTGCCCCAGAGTGTTTCAAACACTTTCCTTTAGGAAGTCTCTAAGTGACAATGAAGGGGAACTTAGTGGCAAAGGTCAGATTAATGGTGTTGCACCCTGGCATGCAGTTTTTCAGGGGCTGAGGCAGCAGCCATTAGGTTAAGAGTGAGGAACTGGTCAGAACAAAGGAGTCAGTAGCAACAAGTTACATTTTCCAGGCTGATGTCGTTACTCATAAAATGGTCTTGAAACTCACCTCCTGGAAGCCTGGTAAAATTTCCAGAGCATGGTATTTCCAAATGTGCCTCAGCCTAGCTACAGCTGTATTTAAAGTAATTCCTGGGTCCTTGAACTCACAGTGAAAGGAAATGGACTCCAAGTTGAATCTCTTCCCAGCTAGGAAGACCATTTACCTGGATTTCCTGGGATGGTCCCAATTTATGGTTTTATAGATATGCAATGCCTTTTAATTCTTTTTGGAGCCCTCTTTCTTTTACTTTCATTTTAGTAGGCATTGGCACATTGGTCAAGGAAGGTCTCCCCAGATGTAGAACCAAGGACTTGGAGAAAAAAGATAAAAGAAATTCACCAAGAAAGAAGTACTAGCACCTGCCAGATTGGCTAGCCAAGTAACTACTTCTGCTGCTAGCATCAGGAAGTCCTGAGTAACCCACCCAGCAGGAATCTATATTTGCTATGTACCACCGACAGTCAAATATTTTCTACATTCCCTCTTACTGAAGAAGACTTTTAAAATTGCTATTATCCTATTTTCTTCTCTCTCCACAGTAGTACATTGGGAATGTTAGATGAAGATGACTTGTCTTTAATTTCTGGACCTAAGGATCACAAAGAACCAAACCTGTAGCTGAGGGAGAGATTACCCAAAGATCCTAGACTTCAAGCTAAATACAGTAACTGGATATAATTTGGTGATTACCTGCCTTGGAAGACAGAGGATGAATTCATTTTATTTAAAGTACAGAGAAAGATATAAATATTGTATATAAATACAGAATGCTCAGAGAGGTGGAAGGTGACAGATACAGTAAGTTCATTCACTCAGCAACCTTTTAAGCCCTCCTTCCCTTTCCTGCTTTTGTGAAATATCCCAGTCTCCCTTGCAACTAGAGATGACCACTTGACATAGTTCTGCCAATGAGATATAAGAAAAAAATTTCTGGCCCTGTCTATTCTGTTTTCTTCTTTTATTACTCTGGAACATGCATGTAGAACATCCTTCACTAAAGGTGATAAAACAGGAAGATAGATTTAGCTTCTTTCTTCAATGGAATAATTGAGTTACCAAACTAGCCCTCAAACGCCTATACCTGGAACTCTTGTTGAATGAAATAAATAAATCTCTTTTTGACTAAGCCACAATCATGGCTTAATGTGAAGCTGAATAAAATTCTAATTGAATTAGTGGGAAAATAATTTAAAATCTACCAAGTTCATTTTGTTAGATTATATATTAAACGATTTAAAATGTTTAATTTATTAACTCTTACTATTTTTGTACTTGCTGTTTCATTCCTTAACTATTTAACGTGCTTCACAAACCTTGACTTTTATGAAAATATAAAGGTTTGCAGTTTAGATGGGAAACTGGAGGCTTATGTAGGAAAAATTTTTTTTTGGAAAATTTGACAGAAAGAAATATTTTTACACAGAAGGGAAAAGTCTATCACATAAAATGGAGAGAAAAAGCATACTCCCATTAAATCTTACTCCACTGGATCATTCCCCACCTGATTAATTAGCTAACAAAGACTCCCGGGTTAGTTCACCAGCTTGTTTTTTGGCCTTTCTAAAAGATGAGAATAAGATATTCTACTGCATAAACTCTTTGTAAATAAAATAAGTATTTTTAAAGCCATTTGCTTTGTAGTTTTTTTTTAACTAAAAACAATCTGCATCTTAAAGAGTAGTTCATATGTCTAATTTTGTGTTTTTTCATTGTTAAAGAGAGGAATGGTTTGGTTTCCATGGGAATAAGTTATTTTATTCTTTCCCAAATTAAAGCAAAGCGTTTCCCCTTTCTGGACTCAGAATTATTGTGCGTGTTTGTGTTCTGTTTTTTCTTTATTTTTGTTTTCAATTCACAATACCCTATCTCTGTACAGCCAATCAGTATTTGGCCAATTTTCTTTTGGCAGCCATCCAAAAGACTAATTTCCTTATAATTATTTATTCCAAATTTGCAAATGGTCTCACTGCAAACATTTTTAGATTTAGTTTCCTGGATATGGCTCCAATACATATCTCCTATAATTAAGGCAAAACAAATATAAAAAGCAAATAAAACAAACAAACAAAAACAAACCCCAAACCCACTCCTTACCCAATTTATCAGAGTTTAACCTATTCTGAGAAGGACTGCTTTACCTAGAGAAATATCAATGAATTTCATAAAGCCAATAAAGCCTGATTTCAATGGAACAACGAGCTGTTGCTCAAGCAGTCATCCTCCGATGGGAAGTCATTACAAAAGTAGTGTATGAGCAAATGACCATTCAAAAATGAGAACTGTACCTATAGTCAAGCTAGTTCTAATGAAGCAACTAAAATACATCTCACATGGCAACTATATCAGAAAAAAAGCCAATAGTAAATGATGTTGCCATTAAAAATCATGTTCTTTAAGAGTTTATAAAATTCTAGTTATACATTTTAAGTATAGCAAATGAAATTTCTATAATATTTTAATGCTATTATAGCACATTTTGTTAATAGACACTTTAATAAGAGATATTAAATATATGTTTTTATATACATATATACCCATATGTGTATATATATATATATATATATATATATATATATGCATTGAAACATGCTATAAGGTTATATGTCAAAATATAGGTGGTAAAATTAGTGAAAATTTTTATTTTATTCTTTATATTTTCCTATCACAATCAACAAAATTGTATTTTAAAATATCTAGTAATTGTAAATAATCTCATTTCAACTCAAGCTGGAAGGCAGGGCATTGATTGAGAAAATCATCAGCCAGAAACCTGCAAGAGCCATCCTTAGGCAAAGCAGCAGCAGCCTTTCAAACAGTGATTGAATTCTCTAGTTACAGCTTAATTCCTTAAACTCTGACCCACCAAATGGAAATATGTGAGACACTTGATGTGCACATTTCCTCTCAGTGATTTATTATGAATTATGTAACCCACTTCTATCACAGTATAGGTGTCTTGTTATTGAATCAAGAGCCCTAACCCTATTATCTTTTAATTGTATTATAGTAGAGAGACAAACCCTAAGTTCAAAACCCAGTGCCAGTGCACAGCAACTTTTTCCACTGCATTTATCAAGGACAATTTAATTATGGGAATTAGGATGGAAAACAACTCACTGGTCCTCAACATTTTACTTTTGTTTAAGTTTTTCTGAGGGTATTCTATGTAGTAATTGGACGTTGTAGATCCATTCTATTAATCAATGACATGGAAGACAAAAGAATGAGAATAAGAAATTATATTATTAGAGGCACTTTTGTAAAAGAGAAGGAGCTGAAAAGGAATTCATATGCTGACATTTAAGGATTGGTTGAATGAAGTAGTACTGTAACAGGTCAGAGAACCAAAGGACAAAGTATGATCTTATGAGATACACCAATTTTCCTGCCCCACCTTCCAGCCCCACAATTAGACCATCAATACCTCAAAGTCCTATATACTATTTTTATATCTAATGTTTCCTTCACAGGTACTAATGTTGCAGGTAAATTTATTTTAATAGCTGTTTTGAGAATTATTCAATATTAAATATTACAAAATATTAATTATGTTAAAATAATAAAGGTAAGAAACTTGTTTGCTTAGAAAAATACTTTATTGTCCATTTTGCTGTGCAAAGAGAGAACACTTAGGGAGAGAGATCAGGAAACAGGAAGATCTATATGATATCACTTTTAGGTGGAATCTAAAAAACGGAACTAATGAAAACAGAGAGCAAAATAATGGTTACCAGGGGCTGGAAGGTGGGGGAATAGGAGAGATGTTGTTTAAGAGTACAAAACAGTCAATAAACAAGTCCTAGCGATCTAATGCACAATATAGTGAATATAGACAACAACATTATATTAATCACCAAACTTGCTAAGAGACTAGATCTTAATTATTCCCACGACAAAAAAGGTAATGGTAATCATGTGATGTGATAGAGGAACTAGTTAATGCTACAATGGCAATCATATTATAATATACAAATGTATCAAATCAACATATTGTTCCTTAAATTTACACAGTGTTATATGCCAAATATAATTTTAAAAGAAACAACACGTAGAAAACTGGAGAATCAAATTACTCTTTCAAAAAATAGGAGAAATGTATATGCATGTGAGTGTGTGCGTGCACGCAATGGGGATGGTTTCTACTCACCACCTCTTTGGTTCACCACACGTTTTTCCCAACTCAGACCCTTTGTTCATTGTGCTTCTTAGAGCAAGGATGTCTTTTCCCTACTCCTATACCTAATGAACACTTACCTGTCTCTCAAGACCCAGATAAAATATCACGTCTGTGTGAAACTTCCCTAAGAAAAGAAGCTGCACAGCAAAAGATAATGTAACTGTAAGGAGCCAAGGACAGTGTATGTTGTCACTGTTCTGTGGTTGTCCTATTCTAGCTCTAATATTCCAAGGTCTGTGATTCATAGAATAAGTTATGCCATTTTCATTTTACTTTCAAGGCCAATGTGTATTAGGCATGATGGAGTAACAGAACAAACTTGGAAAAAGATCTGCCTAATTCAAATTCCATTTGAGCCACTTACTAGCAATATGACTTTGGGCAAGTTATGCAATTGCACTGAGCCTCCATGCCCAATCTATAAAACTAGAACATCAATAATGATCTTTTAAACATGATTAAATATATAAAAAACCACAGAACTATGCTGGGCATTTAGCAGGCTTTAATTAGATCTAGCTAACTAATGCAGCTAAGTACATCATTCAAACATACAAATATATTTTGCCTTTAACAGCAATGAACAACTTACTGCAAATATATAAAACAGGGAATTTTTAAATTAGCCTAATTATCAAAACACTGAAAATTAAATAATTGATATATATTGATATAATAACATTTTATTCAATTATTAAAAACACTGTTTTAGGTGAAGATTTATTTCAGGGGTCTCTATTCTGTTCCATTGATCTATATATGTCTGTCTTTATTACAGTACCACACTGTTTCCATTACTGTAGATTTGTATTATTTTTCCCCATAACAAATTTTTAAGTGTACAGTACAGTATTGTTGGATACAGGTACACGGTTTATAGCAGATCCCAGAACTTCTCTTGCTTAGTTAAGACTCCGTGCCTACTATTTACAATAGCCAGGATATGGAAGCAACCTACGTGTCCATCAACAGATGAATGGATAAAGAAGATGTGGCACATGTATACAATGGAATATTACTCAGCCATAAAAAGAAACGAATTTGAGTTATTTGTAGTGAGGTGGATGGACCTAGGGTCTGTCATACAGAGTGAAGTAAGTCATAAAGAGAAAATTAAATACCGTATGCTAACACATATATATGGAATCTTAAAAAAAATAAATGGTTCTGAAGAACCTAGGGGCAGGACAGGAATAAAGACATAGACATAGAGAATGGACTTGAGGACACGGGGAGGGGGAAGGGTAAGATGAGACGAAGTGAGAAAGTGGCATTGACATATATACACTACCAAACATCAAACAGATAGCTAGAGGGAAGCTGCCGCATAGCACAGGGAGATCAGCTCGGTGCTTTGTGACCACCTAGAGGGGTGAGATAGGGAGGGTAGGAGGGAGACACAAGAGGGAGGGGATATAGGGATATATGTATATGTATAGCTGATTCACTTTGTTATACAGCAGCAAATAACACAACAATGTAAAGCAATTATACTCCAATAAAGATGTTAAAAAAAAAACCTCTGTGCCTATTGATTAGTAACTCCCCATTTCTCCCTCTCTCCAGCCCACAGAAACCACCATTCTAGTCTTTAATTCTGTGAATATGATGATTTTAGATACCTCATATAAGTGTAATAATGCAGTATTTGTCTTTCTGTAAGTGGCTTAGCATAACATCCTCAAGGTTCATCCCTACCGTCACATATTGCAGAATTTCCTTCTTTTGTAAGGATGAATAATATCCCATTGTATGTATATGTATATATATATATATATATATATATATATATATATATATATATAATTTTCTTTATTCACCTGTCACTGGACATTTAGGTTGTTTCCACATCTTGGCTGTTGTGAATAATGCTAGGCTTGGAAGTGTTAATATCTCTTTGAGATTCTGATCTCAATTCTTTTGGATATATACCCAGAAGTGAGATTGCCAGATCAATGGTAGTTCTGTTTTCAAACGTTTGAGTCAACTCCATACTGGTTCCCATAGCAGATGTACCATTCTTCATGCCCATCAATAGTGTACAAAGGTTCACACAATGGGAAAAGATAGATAGGAACTGGGACCACAGAGGAAGGTCCCACTCAACATAAGCTTCAATCATGAAGGAAACCCACACTTCATTGGTGATGTATTCCAAGGCACAGAGAGAAGGAAGAAAAATACTCTGGCTTCTCCCATCCTCCCACCTTTGAACTTATTGCAGTGCTTCCTCATGGCCAAACCTAGTGGGCAAGGAAGTCTGGGAAAGGTAGCCTTCAGAGTTCAGTTCCCTGAGATAAAGGACACACCAAAGACATTTCAGGGAATAAATGGTATAGCAAACAGGTAAATGACAAGCACGTATGCCAAACTCATGTAGAAAATGCCATAAAGAAACACATAACACTATACACTTGGTTTGAAGTGTTTCTTTGTTTCTCTCTCTTACTCCTTTTAGCATTGCCATGCCTTTACCTAAGGGGTCTTTACATTTGCATCTTCATAGATAAAACCCTTTAATGCTAAAAGCATTTTTCTAGAGTGTATCATTCAACTCCCTTATTTCAGGAAAGAAAACTGATAAAAAGAGAATAATAAACATTTTTGTACTAGGTAACACAATGAGTGATTTGGAAAGAAAATTATGAGTATAAAAATGCTTTGAGGGCTTTCCTGGTGGCGCAGTGTTTGAGAATCTGCCTGCAAATGCAGGGGACATGGGTTCGAGCCCTGGTCTGGGAAGGTCCCACATGCTGCAGAGCAACTAGGCCCGTGAGCCACATTACTGAGCCTACACATCTGGAGCTTGTGCTCCGCGACAAGAGAGGCCACGCACGGCGATGGAGAGTGGTCCCCGCTCGCCGCAACTAGAGAAAGCCCTTGCACAGAAACGAAGACCCAACACAGCCAAAAATTAATTAATTAATTAAATTTTAAAAAAGGAAAAAAGTTGTTTAAAAAAATGCTTTGAAAAAATAATAGTGTTTTATAAATATGAACCATTTTATTATCATTAATGTTATATAGTCACTCTGTATAAGCATATGGATGCTTTAAAACTTTTTAAAAATACTGTTTTTCAGAAAGATGGAGCATCCCTCTACCAATTTCCACTGCAGTGAGCACAATTCATATTATCACATATTTGCATTCAGTGCCCTACTTGACTCAATGAATGTTATTGTCAATATTTTAATGGAAAGATATTGCTTAGTGTTAGTTTTTACCTTTAAAAGGTTTGATACTTGATCTATATAATTGTATTTAATTTTATTTGAATTTTTATAAATGCAGTATCATACTCTACAAACCACTTAGCATCTTCACTTTTTAAATTAAATATATCATGTCCATCCTGACATATACACATATACATCATTCTTTCTAATGATTATATGATATATTCCATTATATGGATGTTTCCTAATTGAATTCATCCCCTATAGATAGTAGATGGGTATTTAGGTGGTTTCCAATGTCTTACTGTACTGCTATGCAGAATGCTTTGTATGTATATCTTTATGAACTTATAAAAATATTCTAGTCTGACAAATTATTAAAAGTGGATTTTTTAGGTTGGAAGTCATGTCAGTTACATACACATCTGTATACAGATAGTTATACACACACACACATGCATAATTACTAAAATATCCTGCAGAAAGCATATATGTGTTTACACTACACATGTTTCTCTATACTTTCATTAGTACTAAGTACTAATTACTTTTTAATCTTTGCTAATCAGAAAGCTGAAATATGCCTTCTCCTATTATATTGACTTTTAGGGAGTCCATCTGTTATATGTTAAATTAAATATGAAAAAAAGAAAAAAATGAAATATGTATGTACAACATTTGTGCAAAATTTTCCCCTTTCCCACACCAGTCCAACTGAAAAGGAGAAAAAAAAATGAATGAAAAGTGCACTCTCCCACCATATATCAGAGAGACTTCTAAAGAGCTTATGATTATTTCTTGCCAGAGAAAATGGGTTAAAATAAATAGCCAGAATCTGTACCTGGCAAGAGAACAGAATCAGTCAGCATGCCTTTTTATAGGCACTTAAGTTGCCTTTCTCTGAGATACTCCCCTTCACTCTTTGCTAGAAAAGAACAGCTGCTATTCTCCTGAGAAACTCTGAAGCAATGATGGGAATGTCAGCGGCAAGCTGCAGTTACATCAGTTGCCTGACCGACCTTATCTGAACACCACACTTGAATCAGAAGCAGAGATGATAAAGCTAAATACTATTAACTAACACCCCTCTCATGCCAAGCATCAGCAACACAGCAACAGTGCACAGGCTAGTGGAAAACTTCTGCACTAATCACCAAGGGATTGCTAAAAAAGAGAAGAAACATTAGGAAATCTTACCATCCAATTAACTTTTCCACTTAAATTTAAGCTCAACCAATTATCAGGAATGGAGCAGTTATGCCTAAGAATTCATAAATAGTAATGTTGGGTATACTTCAGACCTCTCTGGACTCTTTTGCTGGATGTTATGGAAAATAAAAAGAGAGAATTCAAAAAGAAAAAAAAAAACAAGTCGCCACACAAACACACAAAAAACCACTTGACAGCACCTGTGTTATTTAGGCAATGGTGCTCATCAACAGTAGCTACCCTTCATCATTAAAATGTAAACTCAAGTGTCTTGAAAAGTAGAGTTTGATCTACATAATTATGAACCTTTAGCCAATAATTTAGATTAAAAATACATCTATTTGAAGGTTTTCAGACTTCCAAAAGAACACAACTTGATCAAGTATAAACATAGTTTAAAAAGGTACAAAAAGAACTATCCTCCAGGTGACATAAAGGTATGACTGATTATTCACAAAGAATTAATTTCAACAGAAGATATTACTTTAGGTTAAACCTTATGAAATGGTCATTTTTGTAGGTCAAAAGAGTTGACCATCAGCAATTTCGAATGGCTTGGCCTAGTAATAACTAGTTCCATATAACAAAATCTTGTTTGTGTCCTAGTTGAACATCCACTTTGTACTTGGCAAGTAAAAGAAATTCAATGAAATTAAAAAACTAGGGTATTCACAAAATGGTCTGATCATTAGTCAAGATACTGAAGAAATTAGTGGTGGTGGTATGACAGGGAAAATAAAGAAAAGTACCAAATAACAAAGATAGTCAAGATTTCCTAAATTGGATGTATTTGAGAATGGTACTGATCCTAGAGGTGATCACTTAAATACTACTGTGAAACATTTTTCAAGAAACTCAGCCACTCCTCAGGGGACTTCCTCATCCCTCCCCCACCAGACAATGGATTTTGTCTATTCAAGGAAATCTCAAGATCTTAAGCCCATGTGAGAATATTATCCTGACCTTAAAGTAGTCAGCAGTCAAAACTTCTGGCTATTAAAGAATTTCTTAGGGTTCTAGAAAGATAAGATCCATATTCATCAGGGACAGTAGATAAACAAAGAGGATAAGATTTTACACAATAGGAGAAAAGATGTAGGGTGCCAGCATTTTAAAAACGGCACAGTAGAAGCCAGGAAAGACTGTCAGAGATCTAAGGTCAAGGCCAGATGGCCATAGGTGGTAAGGAAAGCTAGCCAGGTGTATAGACAGCATTCACATAAGAGCTACTATGAGTTGCACTGATCTTCTTTCCATAAATGTAAAGTCTTCTAGGGGGACTGACTCTTTCTGCTTGCCCACTGGCTATTACCTGTACTAAAGCATGCCTCATTCTAGAGTAGCCCACAGCCTCTGAAATCTCCTGGAAAGGCAGTGCATAAAACTTTCAGTGACTTAACTTTCCCCCAATTTACCATTTCTCCACAACTTTACTGCTGTATTATAAAGTAGTGTGGGTTCTAATCACTTAGCTTCATTTCAATCTTTGTGACTAAATATACAACTGAAAAATAAACTTGGACTAGTTGTTTGTTACTTGTAGGAACAAAGCAAGGTATAAACAATAGCTTAAAATCAAACATTTAATTAAACATGCTTTAAATCATATTAAATATGGCCCTTATATTAGCAGTGTTGAAAAAACAGTGTCTCCTTCTTTGAAGGAATTTTCCCAATACATGAACTTAATTATTTGGCAATGGTAAAGTTTCATAAAGTAATATATCTATGATGTCAGAAAGGGTCTTAGATACCATCTTCAGATAAAAACACATGTTAAATGTCCCCTCAGAATTAGTGGTAGTTTTCAATCCTGTGTTTTATTAATTTTATCCATAGTTCTGTGAGGACAGATCGAAAAAGGATGACAAAATCTGGTCTTAGTAAAAGCTCAAGAAGTTATTCTACTGCTTATTTCAGTGCTTTAAATAAGTCAAAATGCATTTTGTCCCCTTTATTGTCCCTTCAATTCCAACTCTAATCAAAAGCATCTCCAAAAGCAACATATCATGAAGACTAAAGGCATTGGTAAGGTTTCATCAGGCAGGAAAACATATACTGGTGATGCTAGTAAAAAAGTAAATGCTTGACTGTGGCAACATCATGCTGGCCTCTGCCACCGCAGCCTCACCCTGCATTCTGTACTCCTCCTCCCCATGGCCTGAGTGAACCAGAGCCCCCAAATCAGTTGCTACTTTACCCTGTCCTGTCTGGGCAGGGAATAGACGCCCTCAGGCGACCTACATGCAGAGGCGGGGCCAAATCCAAAGCTGAACCCCAGGAGCTGTGAGAACAAAGAAGAGAAAGGGAAATCTCTCCCAGCAGCCTCACCAGCAGCAGATTAAATCTCCACAAACAACTTGATGTACCCTGCATCTGTGGAATACCTGAATAGACAACGAATCATCCCAAAAGAGAGGTGGTTGACTTTGGGAGCAACTGTAGACTTGGAGATTGCTTTCTGCATCTAATTTGTTTCTGCTTGTATGTTTATCTTAGTTTAGTGTTTAGAGCTTATTATCACTGGTATATTTCTTTATTGATTTGGTTGCACTCTTCCTTTTATATATATATATATTTTTTTTTTCCTTTCTTTTTGTGTGTATGTGTATGCTTCTTTGTGTGATTATGTCTGTATAGCTTTGCTTTTGCCATTTGTCCTAGGGTTATTTCTGTCTTTTCATTTTTTTAGTATAGTTTTTAGCTCTTGTTATCATTGGTGGATTTGTTTTTTGGTGTGGTTGCTCTCTTTCTTTCTTTCTTTTTTTGATTCAATTTTTAATTTCTTAATTTTTAATGATTTTTAAAATTTTATTAACTATTTTATTTATTCTTTCTTCTTTCTCTCTCTTCTTCCTTCCTTCCTTCCTTTTTCTTCCTCTTTCTCACCCTTTTCTTCTGAGCCGTGTGGCTGACAGGGTCTTGGTGCTCTACCCAGGTGTCAGGCCTGAGACTCTGAGGTGGGAGAGCCAAGTACAGGACATAGGTCCACCACAAACCGCTCAACCCCACATAATATCAAAAGGAGAAAGCTCTCCCAGAGACCTCCATCTCAAAGCTAAGACCCAGCTCCACTCAACGACCAGCAATCTACAGTGCTGGACACCCTATGTCAAACAACTAGCAAGACAGGAACACAACCCCACCCATTAGCAGAGAAGCAGCCTAAAATCATGATAAGTTCACAGACACCCAAAAAGAGACCACCGGACGTGGTCCTGCACACCAGAAATACCAGATCCAGCCTCATCCACCAGAACACAGGCACCAGTCTCCTCCACCAGGAGGCCTACACAACCCAATGAACCAACCTCGACCACTGGGAGAAGACACAAAAAACAACAGGAACTACGAACCTGCAGCCTGCCAAAAGGAGACCAAGAACACAGCAGCCTGAAAAAAGGAGACCACAAACACAGTAAGTTAAGCAAAATGAGAAGACAGAGAAATACACAGAAGATGAAGGGGAAAGGTAAAAACCCACCAGACCAAACAAATGAAGAGGAAATAGGCAGTCTACCTGAAAAAGAATTCAGAGTAATGATAGTAAACATGATCCAAAATCTTGGAAATAGAATGGAGAAAATACAAGAAACATTTAACAAGGACCTAGAAGAACTAAAGAGCAAAAAAACAATGATGAACAACACAATATATGAAATTTAAAACTATCTAGGAGGAATCAATAGCAGAATAACTGAGGCAGAAGAACGGATAAGTGACCTAGAAGATAAAATAGTGGAAATAACTACCACAGAGCAGAATAAAGAAAAAACAATGAAAAGAACTTTGGACACTCTCAGAGACCTCTGGGACAACATTAAATGCACCAACATTTGAATTATAGGGGTCCCAGAAGAAGACAAAAAAAGAGACTGAGAAAATATTTGAAGAGATTATAATTGAAAACGTCCCTAATATGGGAAAGGAAATAGTCAATCAAGTCCAGGAAGCACAGAGAGTCCCATACAGGATAAATCCAAGAAAAAATATGCCAAGACACATATTAATCAAATGATCAAAAATTAAATACAAAGAAAAAATATTAAAGCAGAGAGGGAAAAACAACAAATAACACACAAGGGACTCCCCATAAAGATAACAGCTGATCTTTCAGAAGAAACTCTGCAAGTAACAAGGGAGTAGAAGGATGTATTTAAAGTGATGAAAGGGAAAAACCTACAATCAAGATTACTCTACCCAGCAAGAATCTCATTCAGATTCAAGGGAGATACCAAAAGCTTTACAGACAAGCAAAAGCTAAGAGAATTGAGCACCACCAAACCAGCTCTACAACAAATGCTAAAGGAACTTCTCTAGGCAGGAAACACAAGAGAAGGAAAAGACTTACAATAACAAACCCAAAACAATTAAGAAAATGGTAATAGGAACGTACATATTGATAACTACCTTAAATGTAAATGGATAAATGCTCCAACCCAAAGACACAATGAGCTGAATGGAAACAAAAACAAGACCTATATATATGTTGTCTACAAGAGACCCACTTCAGATCTAGAGACACATACAGACTGAAAATGTGGTGATGGAAAAACATATTCCATGCACATGGAAATCAAAAGAAATCTGGGGTAGCAATTCTCATATCAGACAAAATAGACTTTCAAATAAAAATTATTACAAGAGACAAAGAATGGCCTATATAATGATCAAGGGATCAATGCAAGAAGAAGATATAACAATTGTAAATATTTATGCATCCAACAAAGGAGCACCTCAAATAAGGCAAATGCTAACAGCCATAAAAGGGGAAATTGACAGTAACACAATCATAGTAGGGGAATTTAACACCCCACTCACCAATGGACAGATCATCCAAAATGAAAATAAATAAGGAAACACAAGCTTTAAATGACACATTCAACAAGATGGATTTAATTGATATTTATAGGACATTCCACCCAAAAACAACAGAATACACTTTCTTCTCAAGTACTCATGGAACATTCTCCAGGGTAGATCATATCTTGGGTCACAAATCAGGCCTTGGTTAATTTAAAAATACTGAAATTGTATCAAATATCTTTCCCAACCACAACACTATGAGAGTAGATATCAATTACAGGAAAAAAATCTGTAGAAAATACAAACACATAGAGGCTAAACAATACACTACTAAGTAACCAAGAGATCACTGAAGAAATCAAAAAACACCTACAAAAAAATGGCAATGAAAACACGACAACCCAAAACCTATGGGATGCAGCAAAAGCAGTTCTAAGAGGGAAGTTTATAGCAAGACAATCCTACCTCAAGAAACAAGAAACATCTCAAAGAAACAACCTAAACTTACACCTAAAGCAATTAGAGAAAGAAGAACAAAAACCCCCAAAGTTAGCAGAGGAAAGAAATCATAAACATCTGATCAGAAATAAATGAAACAGCAATGAAGGAAACAATAGCAAAGATCAACAAAACTAAAGGCTGGTTCTTTGAGAAGATAAACAAAATTGATAAAACTTTAGCCAGACTCATCAAGAAAAAAAGGGAGAAGACTCAAATTAATAGATGTGAAATGAAAAAGGAGAAGTCACAACTGACACTTCAGAAATACAAAGGATCATGAGAGATTACTACAAGCAACTATATGTGAATAAAATGGACAATGTGGAATGCACAAATTATTAGAAATACACAACCTTCTGAGACTGAAGGAAGAAACAGAAAATATAAACAGACCTATCACAAGCACTGAAATTGAGACTGTGATTAAAAATTTTCCAACAAAAGCTCAGGAACAGATGCCTTCACAGGCAAATTCTATCAAACATTTAGACAAGAGCTAACACCTACCCTTCGCAAACTCTTCCAGAATATAGCAGAGGGAGGAACACTCCCAAACTCATTCTACAAGGTCACCATCACCCTGATATCAAAACCAGACAAAGATGTCACAATGAAACAAAATGACAGGCCAATACTACTGGTGAACATAGATGCAAAAATCCTCAACAAAATACTACCAAACAGAATCCAACAGCACAATAAAAGGATAATACACCATGATCAAGTGTGGTTTATCCCAGGAATGCAAGGATTCTTCAATATATGCAAATTAATCAATGTGATACAGCATATTAACAAATTGAAGAAGAAAAACCATATGATCATCTCAATAGATGCAGAAAAAGCTTTTGACAAAATTCAACACCAATTTATGATAAAAACCCTCCAGAAAGTAGGCATAGAGGGAACTTACCTCAATATAATAAAGGCCATATATAACAAACCCATAGCCAACATTATTCTTTCTCTATGGTGAAAAACTGAAACCATTTCCACTAAGATCAGGAACAAGACGAGGTTGCCCACTCTCACCACTATTATTCAACATAGTTTTGGAAGTTTTAGCCACAGCAATCAGAGAAGAAAAAGAAATAAAAGGAATCCAAATCAGAAAAGAAGTATAACCGTCACTCTTTGTAGATGACATGATACTATACATAGAGAATCCTAAAGATGCTACCAGAAAACTACTAGAGGTAATCAATGAATTTGGTAAAGTAGCAGGAGACAAAATTTATGCACAGAAATCTCTTACACTAATGATGAAATATCTGGAAGTGAAATTAAGGAAACATTCCCATTTACCATTGCAACAAAAAAGAATAAAATACCTAGGAATAAACCTACATAACAAAAGACCTGTATGCAGAAAACTATAAGACACTGATGAAAGAAATTAAAGATGATACAAACAGATGGAGAGACATACCATGTTCTTGGATTGGAAGAATCAACATTGTGAAAATGACTATACTACCCAAAGCAATCTACAGATTCATTGCAATCCCTATAAAACTACCAATGGCATTTTCCATAGAACTAGAACAAAAAATTTCACAATTTGTATGGAAACACAAAAGGCCCCAAATTGCCAAAGCAATCTTGAGAAAGAAAAATGGAGCTGGAGGAATCAGGCTCCTGGACTTCAAACTATAGTAAAAAGCTACAGTAATCAAGACAGTATGGTACTGGCACAGAAACAGAAATATAGAACAATGGAACAGGATAGAAAGCCCAGAGATAAACCCACACACATATGGTCAACTTATCTTTGATAAAGGAGGCAAGAATATACAATGGAGGAAAGACAGCCGCTTCAATAAGTAGTGCTGGGAAAACTGGACAGCTACATGTAAAATAATGAAATTAGAATACTGCCTAACACCATACACAAAAATAAACTCAAAATGGATTAAAGACCTAAATGTAAAGCCAGACACTATAAAACTCTTAGAGGAAAACATAGGCATCTTGCTATTTTTAATTTTCCCCATTTTTATCCCATTTTCTCTTTTATCTGCTTTTTTCAATTATTTTTTAAAACTGAATTTTATCTACTGTGTTGTCACATTAGCTATTAATTCTTTTGTCATTGTAGTTGTTACTTTAGTATGCATATTTAAGTTATCACAATCTACAAATGTTTTATACCCTTTAATATACAGTGCAAGAACCTTATATATTTTCAGTTTTGTCTCCTAGACCTTTATGCTATCATTATCATATATTTTATTTATTGCATTAACAACTCAGGAATCAATTTTTATTTTTGTTTTAATAGTTACCAATCTTTTAAATAAATCTAAATAAAGTGTAAGAGACTAATATATATGTCAATGAGGTTAGTATTTCCAGAGTCCATTCTTTTTCATGCCTTTCTATAGAGCCATATTTTCCTCTGGCATCGCATTTCTTCTGCCTGAGAAACTTCTCTTAATATTTTTTGTAGTGCCAGTCAGAAGGAAAGGAATTCTTTCAGCTGTCATATGTATGGAAAGCCTTTATTTTGTCTTTGTATATTTTAAACCACTTCATTGCCTTTGTTTTTGAAGAGTGTTTTCTCTGTGTTTAGAACACTAGTTTGACAGTTTTTGTTTCAACAATTAAAAGATGTTGCTCCATTGTACTACTGGTTACACCATTTCTGAGGCCATCTTTACTTTTCTTTCTCTGTGTACAGTGTGTCTTTTTTCTCTGGAAGCTTTCATGATTTCCTTTTCTTCACTGGTTTGGAGCAATTTGACTATGTTGTGTTGGTGTAATTTTTTCGTGTATCTTATTCTTGAGATTCGCTGAGCTTCTTGAGCCTGTGGGTTTATAATTTTGATCAAATTTGGAAAAAGAAATTCCATTATTTCCTCGGACACTTTTTATACCCATCTTCCTTTCTTCTCCTTTAGGGAACTCCGATTAGATGATTTTTGGCTGTTTGAACCAGTCTCAACTGTTCTGTTCATTCTTTGAAATGTTCTATATGTTTCATCTCATATTTTTTTATTATTATGTCTTTAAGATAAATAATCTTTTCTTCTGCAATATTTAATCTGCGTCATTCCTATTCAGTGTACTTTCCATTGTACACAATGTATTTTTCATTTTAGAAGTTCATTTTCAGTCTTTTGTAAAAAATATCTTCAATATCTTCACTTATCTGTTTCCACGTTGGGTTTTTTGTACTGGGTTTTCCCTGGCTCTCTTTGGGTGGTTGTTTTTTTTGTTTGTTTGTTTTGTTTTTTTTAACATCTTTATTTGAGTATAACTGTTTTACAATAGTGTGTTAGCTTCTCCTTTACAACAAAGTGAATCAGTTATACATATACATATGTTCCCATAACTCTTCCCTCTTTTGTCACCCTCCCTCTGGGTGGTTGTTTTGAATGATTGGCACTAGTAAGGGAGTGAGATAGTGTGGAAAGGGCATTTACTGCAGTAATAGAAGATGAGGATAAGAGTATTGGTTCTTTTACTTCCCTTGTTTGGATGAATTCTTTAGCAACAATCTGTTTCCCTCCCTGAGTTTTAGCTTTCTTATTTATAAAATGACAATAACAACAACAGTAATGACAATACTTCGTAAGGTAGTTGAGAAGTGTAATACATGTGGTAGCAGTTAATATACAGTAAATGGTTACACAAATATCAGTGACTATAATCATGATGATTCGGGTTTTAGAGTTTTCTTCCCAGCCATTATATCTCAATAAGGTGATTACTTATCTAGAATTTCCAATATTATCTTGTTTTACACACTCTTTACATAGAGATAAATGTTCTATTGTCAAGCTCAGCCAGGATGGCAGGACCAAGGACAACTGTCCATTCTCCCCTAATTTCCTAGCATTGACTCTTTTCCTAGCTGATATGAGTCTCAGCACAGTCTCCCCACCAATTAGAATGAGAACTCTGTACAAGGAAGCAACTATTGTTCATATTTACCTCACTGTCTGTAGCATCTAGGAGAGTGCCTCACACATAAATATTTGTTGAAAGAATTATTTTTCTAAAGAGGGTTGGAGCTGGTACTGACACACACACAAAAATGCCCAGGAAGTTGGACTTTACATTGTAGGGTTCTAAGTCAGCAGAGATCTGCACGTTTCCAATTTGGCTAGGGATAGCACTAGCATGTGAGTCTCCTTTCTCTGCCTTCAAATTGGTTGGTCCACATGTGTGGCACATCCAAGAGGTGGGGGGATGAACCAAATAGAGGTTGGCTGGCTATAGTGAATGGGTCTTGAAAATGCTACATAAATCCAGAAGACTGTAAGTACCTTTACTTACATTCTATATATATACACACACACACACACACACACACACACACACACACACATATATATATATATATATATATATATATATATATATATATATATATATATATATATATATATATATTTTACTCAGGGGGAATTGGTTCAATCCATAGGCTCAAATTAGTTACCAGGAGACCACCCACGACTTGTATGGTTTGTTTCACAAAGAGGAACTGGGCTAATTGCTTAAAAATGCAAAGAAACTGTGAGCACTAGAAGTAGGAAACACATGACCTTAGTGCTAAGGCTATTATGAACCACATGGAAGCTAATTAATAAAAAGCTATTGATTAGAGATCAGGAATCAGACTGGAGTATAGAGCGGGGAGGAAAGAAGGGAGGGGAAGGGACAGAAGGAGGGACAGTGACAGATGAAAGGCAGACAGGGAGGGGGAGAGACAGAGAGAGAGAGGAGAAAAAACATAATGGAGGGGCAGAGATGGAGAAAAACAGGTAGAGATGGACAAACATCAGAGAAAAATAGAGAAAATAAATGGGCATAATAATTTTTCTCCTTTTGGAGTTCTACTGTTTGGCTTTTCCTGGATTCCTGCAAAGGCCTTCTGTAATACAATTTGTTTCCTAATTCCTTTTCTATGGACCAGTTTAAATATAAACCCTTTCTTCCCACCAAGAGGGATCTCTACAGAATAGACCCCATTGCCCCAAGAGTTTGCTGTTTGTAATTTAACTGCTCCTTAAAGATTTGGGGGATTTTGTTTGAATTCTAGTTGATCCTCAGTTTAAAACTAAGTAAAGTATATGGCCCTCTGTATCTCAGCCTCTAGAATATCAAGGATCTGTCCTGATCCAAAATTTTATGGTTTGTTGACTATAAATCAATTCTTTTTGGTGGCCCTAAGTTCATACTTCATTGAATTCATTGTCCAGACCTCTTTCCATACACCTTCCTCTCCTTATTAAGCCTTAAGTTCTGGTATGAATTATTCATGAAGTAGGTGCTAGTCTATTGGCTCTGCTGTATATGGATGAGTAATGGCTCAACCTCTTTTACTAAGTGAAAGGCAGTATTGGTTATTATATCCCCGTTACCAGGCATATTCACAATGTAGCCAATGATAAGTAAACAAATTTGTAAGCCCGTAAAGTGTGACTAAACTCCTTCTTGCTTTAGACAATCATGGGACTATCTTCTTGACAAATGACTTCTTGATGCATCATTGTAAGATAGGCCAGACAACTGAGGAAATGCTCCCTTCCCACATAGCCCAGGAAAGGCCTCCGCTAGTAATCCAGGCAATAAATCAAATCCTTGATTACATTCAGGCTGTCATTTTAAAATATTAACCTGCCATGCTCTGAAGACATTTTTATTTAACTGTAGTATTTAAATGTTCTCTCCTATGGAGCTTAGTTTATGCTTAATTTATACTCAGCCCTGGGCTGAGCAGCACATGGCACAGTGGAGAGCCTTGGGCCTGAGGCACTCAGTGTGCCACCCCATCTGGGTAGCTGTGAATGCAACATGGGTGGCATATGCTTCAAAGGGCCAAGACAATCACACCTCTATAAATAACAGCATTATGAATTTTAGGTGCTTATGTGTTAAAAGAGCTTTCATGTACACTACCTCCTAACAATAACTTCATTGAGTCAAGGTGGGGAATACTTTTTGTGCACAATGCCCACTGTGAAACTGAGATTCAAAGAGGTTGAGGGATTTCCTGGAGGTCAAGAAGCATGCTAGATCCAGAACAGTTTTGGAACTCAGGTTTATAAAGTTGAAGACCAGAGAGCTTTTGGGTATAACATGAAATTACTCAAGTCAGTACTTTCCATGGACCCAGTACAGTGCTTTGCATATAAAGGACACTCAGGAAATGAGGGTGGATTTTTTTTTTTGTTTGATATCAACTTGTCAGTTTTATTGCTTTTGCATTTTAAGCTCAGCACAGCAAGGTATTGATTTTTTTTTTTAGATGTCTGTTAGACAACCAAAAGAGATTTTTTTTAACATCTTTATTGGAGTATAACTGTTTTACGATGGTGTGTTAGTTTCTGCTTTACAACAAAATGAATCAGTTATACATATACATATGTTCCCATATCTCTTCCCTCTTGTGTCACCCTCCCTATCCCACCCCTTTAGGTGGTCACAAGGCACAGAGGTGATCTCCCTGTGCTATGCGGCAGCTTCCCACTAGCTATCTAATTTATATTTGGTAGTGTATATATGCATGTCATTCTTTCACTTCGTCACAGCTTACCCTTCCCCCTCCCCATATCCTCAAGTCCATGCTCTAGTAGGTCTGGTGGAATTTAAATGATACCCCACAAAGCAAGTGAAGCTGGTTGTTCAGTCAATACACGAGTAGAATGTTTAAACACCACTGTCGTGCCTATTCAATGCCACCATGAATAAATGAGGGCATGTCCACACTCCTACCACAGGCATTGTATTGACTCTCTGTTATTAGAATAACTCTTTACTCCAAAGGTTAATATTGACACCAATCAAAAAAAAGGTAGCCAATACATATCTGCTACTGCCCCTCCAGGAGGGAATCAGCATATTTGTTTTTATTTCCTATGTTAGCAAAAGTGAGGCACCAACGATCAACTGTAGAGTTCTCTAGAAAGCATAGTATCAACACATATGTAAAATTTAAGTCTTCTAACTACAAAATGTCTTATTCAAATGGGCAGACTATACTGCCATTTTCTCTCTAGAACCCACTGGGAGAGACTGACTCCTTTTCCTCCTGAGGGAATGGTTTATGATAAGCATAACCATTTCTTTAATTGTAGCACAGGAAAATAAAATCGGGTCATAATTAATTATGAAATGATCGAATCCATAACTTACTAGGATTCAAGAGCAAAGATAAGGAGCACCTTAGATTTACATAACACTATATCAATTTCAAAGTGCTTTCATACAGATTAGTGTAATTAATTCTCATGTGATATTTTAAAAATTACACATGTTTACAACCCCTCCTACCCCACATTTCTGCAAGGGCTTAATTGGTCATGTCTCTGTTCTCTGTAAACACTGTCCAGAGTGCCGCATTCTAGAATCACACATCCAAAGTCTTTTGAAGATTAAAATTTCAAACTTCTATTTTTAACCCATGGCAAGAGAGGTAAAATTAAAATTGAAATTACTTAGCATTAATCTTTTGAGAGCATCAAAGTGCCATTAGTGGGGGAACAATTAGGCTTTCAAACAAAAAAATTTGAAAAATTACTTCATATTGCACCACAGCCTGGTGCAATAAATTTAAATTTGAATTTCTCCTTCCTTGAAAAGGATGCTGTTTTAAAAATACATGTATTGTTGGTGCCTCTTATCAAAAGGAAAACAGGTATACAGTAAATTACATGAAAAACTGCCAGTTAGAATACAGATAACTCATGTTTTCACTATCCATTCCAGTATACTCAGCCCATGAACCGTGAATCTTTCTAGCCTGTCCAGTGGGAGCAAACACTATTCCTGACGTGACTGAACACTGGGCACTGTCATATCTAGTTCTTTTGGGTGGACCTTACCTTGGTCTTGGGAAGTTTCCTCTTATGCATGCACTTATCACTATTCAGCTGATTTTATAGGACCCCCCTTGCAAAAGGGGTCCTTTGCAGGATTATAAAACTAGAATATTCCTACTACTGCATTTCTTTAAATGGATGCTTTATTTCATAGATTGCAACTGAAAACCTATGGCTCACATACCTCCAAAAACTGTACCTTGTTGGACATATTCTGTGTTGGCTTTCATACTGTTTTATTTTGTTTTGCTTATCAATGAAATTCAAAGTTCCAGACTTTCTATTCTAGTCAAGAGGGAGTAACCCGGACTAGAGATTCCCCCCACATGAAAAGTCAAAAAGTGAGCAAAATATATGAAACATTGTTTCTCAATATACTGAAGATCTGTCAAAGCAGAACAGTGATTTCAAGAAGGTGAAAAAAATTAACAAGGTGAGCCTTACCATTACTTCAGCTTACTTCCCTGAGGGAGCTTCCAGGCCACCGTGCAAAGAGAGAAAACCCGAGTGGAGTCCACTGGGCTCTCTGAGTTGGAACGACAGAGTTGAAAATCTGAAAAAGCCAATGTAGCTAGAAGTCACCGGGCATACATACTATCAAAAAGAAGAGAACTGAACAGAAAGAAAGCAACAATCTACTACAGGCTCACCTTGAGCAATCAACTGAGTAATAAGTGCACACATGTGATGAAACTACCCAAAGCCAAGTTAAAAGCCACCCTTGAAAGGATTAGATGTCACAGTGCCCAACACTCACCAAGGCTAGAAATAGTGTTTGTGTCTACTGCACAGACAAGAAAACCTTATCATTCACAAGTCAGTAGCCAGAGGACATGGAAGAGTCTTGCTTCAGTACTGAGGAATAATTAGCCTGAAGTCGAGTGCTATTTCATTCCCACTTAACAAATTTTAAAAAGCAAGACCTACCTAAAGAACTATATGTTTCCATGTAACTTAACTATGTCTCAGAAAAGAGCTCAAGGATATTTAGAGGATGCCAAAAGTATCCACCAACCAACAAAGTAATATCTGCAAAGTCTGTCATCCAATATAAAATTACCAGGCACATGACGCAGCAGAAAAACATGACACAAAATAAGGGAAAAAAAATGATCAATCAAAACTGACCAAGAATGAACACAAATGTTAGAATTGTCAGTCAAGGGCATCAAAACAATTGTTATAAGTATTGCATGAATCAGATAGCTAAGTAGAGAAAGACAATGTCAGGGGAATGAGAAGACAAGCCACAGACATGGAGAAAGTATTTTCAAAAGGCACACGTGATGAAAGACTATTATCCAAAATATTCAAAGAAATCTTAAAACTCAATAATAATATACAACTTGATTAAGAAATGGGCCAAAAAGCTTAACAGACACCTCACCAAAGATAATGAACAGGATTGCAAATAAGCAAATGAATAGATGTTCCACATGGATCGTCTCAAATGAAAATCAAATTAAAACGAGGTATCATACGCACCTACCAGATCAGCCGAAATTCAAAATACTGACAATGTCAAATGCTAGAGAGGATGTGGAACAAGAGGAACTGTTATTCACTGCTTCTGAGAACACAAAATGGTCCAGCCACTATGGAAGACAGTTTGACAGTTTCTTACAAAACTAAACATACCCTTAGCATAGAATCTAGCAATCATACTCCTTGGCATTTACCCTAAGGAGCTGAAAATTTATGTCCACATAAAAACCTGCATATGAATGTTTATAGCAGCTTTATTCATAATGGCTAAAACTTGGAAGTAACCAAGATGTTCTTCAGTAGGTGAATGAATAAAAACACTCTAGTACATCAAGGCAATTAAATATTTTTCAATGCTGAAAAGAAATGAGCTATCAAGCCATGAAAAAAACCACAGAGGAACCTTCAATGCATATTACTAAATGAAAAAAAAAAGTCAATCTGGAAATGCTGCATACTGTATGAGTCCAACTATATGACGTTTTAGAAAAGGTAAAACTTTGGAGACAGTAAAAAGATCAGTAGTTGCCAAGGATTTTTTTTTTTTTTTTTTTTTTTTTTTTTGCGGTACGCGGGCCTCTCACTGTTGTGGCCTCTCCCGCTGCGGAGCACAGGCTCTGGACGCGCAGGCTCAGCGGCCATGGCTCACGGGCCCAGCCACTCCGGGGCATGTGGGATCTTCCCGGACCGGGGCATGAACCAGTGTTCCTTGCATCAGCAGGCGGATTCTCAACCACTGCGCCACCAGGGAAGCCCCTGCACAGAGGATTTTTAAGGCAGTAAAAGTACTTTGTATGATACCATAATGATGGATACATGTCATTATACATTTGCCCAAATGGATAAAATGTAAAACACTATGAGAAAGGTAATGTTTACTCTGAATTTTGAGTGATTATCTTGTGTCAATGTAAGTTTATCAATTGTAACAATATACCCACATGCTGGTGGGAGATGGTGATAATGGAGGAAGTCTATGCATGCGTGGGGGTAGCAGGTACATGGGAAATCACTACACATTCCCCTCAAGTTTTCCTATGAACCTCCCCCCTCAATAACATCTTAATTTTTAAAACAATTAAGTAGCGATATGGAAGACACAGAGACTCAATTTGAATTCCCTGACATGGAAAATAAATGTCTGAGATGAAAAACACAGTGGCTTGGATTAAGAGTAGATTAGACATTACAGAAGAAAACGTCAGTGAATGTGAATGACTAGCAATAGAAATAATTTAAAGTGAAACACAGAGAAGGGAAGGGTGGCAGAGAGAGAAGAAGAAAGAACATAAGAGCATCCGTGGCCTGTGGGACAACTTCAAGAGGCTTAATATATGGATAAGTGAAATCTCCAGAAGACAGGGGCAGAAAGAATATTTAAAGAAACAATGGCCAAAATTTCCCCAAATTTAAAGAAAATTGCAGACTCACAGGTCCAAGTAGCTCAATAAACCCTAAGCACCAGAAACACAAAGAAAATTACACTATGGCGCACTGCAATCAAATTGTACAGGTGAGTAAAGAAAACAAAACGTTAAAAGCAATTATGGGGGGGGGGAAGACATGTACAAGGTAACAAAGAAGACAACAGATTTATCATTGAAAATAAGGAAGCAAAGCAAACACAAAGACAATGGAACAATATCGGCCAAGTAAAGTTTTAAAAATGACATTTGGAATTATATGATTCTCTCAATACATGCAGTGAAAGCATTAGACAAAATGCAACATTGATTTCTGATCAAAATTCTTAGCCTACTGGAAGTAGAAGATGGCTGTCTTGACTGGAAAAGTTACATCTGCAGTAAGCCCAAAGCTAATATCACAGTTAATCAAGAAAGGAATGTCTTCCATCTAAGATCAGGAACAAGGCCAGGATGTCTGCTCTTATCACTTTTACTTGGCATTATACTGGAAATCTTAGCCAAGGCAATAAAGCAATCAAAACCGTATCAGGCTTTCTTTTGTGTGAAAAATGATAAGCCAATTAAAAAATTCACATGAAAATAATTCAAAGGTTCTAAAATAGATAAAATAACTTTGAAAAAAAAAAGTTGGAGGGCTAGCACTACCTGATTTTAAGACTTCATTTATTATAAAGTATAACTATAGTAATCAAGACCATGTGGTAGTGGCATATACATGGAGAAAAAGATCAGAATAAAAAAATCCAGAAACAGAAATAATCTCCACACATATACAGAAAGCTTAATTTTATAAAAGGTGCAAAAGCAGTTTAGTACAGAAAGGACGGTGTTTTCAAAAAATGGTGCAGGAACCATTGGATTTCCATATGTGAAATAAAGAACTTGGGTCTATAACTTATACCACATTAAAAATAATCACATCAAAATGTATCATAGACCAATGTGTGAAACATAAAAATATAAAACTTATACAAATAAAAGCATAAAAACATAAAAATGGGCAAAATACTTGGATAGTTAACTAATGAAGATACATGGATAGCATATAAACATATTCTAAGATGCCTGAAATCATTAGTCATTAGATAAATACAAAATAAAAGCAGTATAAGATAACAAGACACATGTATTAGAATGGCTAAAATCCAAAAGACTGGCCTTACATTGGAAGGATTTGTATGACCTGGAATTCCCATACATAGGTGGTGAAAATGTATATAGAATGGTACAAGCACTTAGGAAGAGTCTTAAAATTTAAACATGCTCCTAATATATGTTCCAGCTATTCTAGTTGTAGGTATTTATTTAAGAGAAATGTAAATATATGTCCATACAAAATAAGTGCTCCTAACAACTTTATTTTTTAATAGCTAAAAACTAGAAACATACCAAATGGTTATTGAAGGTAACTGCATAAACAAACGGTTATATTTTAATACAATGAAATGCTACCTGGCAATAAAAAGAAATAAATTATTGCTAAACTCTACAACATGGATGGATCTCAAAACAGCTATGCTGAGTGAAAAAAACCACACAAAAGAAGGACGCATGCTGTAAGATCTAGTCACATAAAATTGTAGAAATGCAAAAAAAAAAAAAAAAAGAAAAAGAAAAAGTTCTATAGCACCATAAAGCCAGCCAGTGATTGCCTGGCATGGGGGGGCAATCAGGAGGGATGGCTTCAATGGGGCATAAAGATCCCTTTTGAGTGGATAGATATGCTCATTTTCTTGCCTGTGGTGATGGTTTCATGGGGTATACATATGTCAAAACTTAAATTGTACAGTTTGAAGATGTAGACTTTTTTCTTCCAATTATACTTCAGTAAAGTTCTTTTTAAACTTTCAAATCTCCAGCTTCTCCTAAGAAACTGGAAACTCTAGCTGCATTGCAGCTGTAGGCCTGCATGGCAGTGGAAATTGTCTCTTTCCCAAGTCACTTGCTCTCAAGTTTCCCACAGTCATTGTCTCTCCTCTTTTTTGCGCTTATCCTACTTTATTCACTTACTTGACTGCCTTAGGAATAAGAATTTATGACTATCAATTGATTTCTTATCTTCTCTTAACAAACAAAGAGATATTAAAATGTTTTCTCCCAGCAGTCTGAAGTAGAAATTATAGAAAGCTCTTAACTTTTTCCATGGTACTGTTATTGGGTCCCAACTGATTTTCCACACCCTTTTCTTAACACTTCCTTCATCAACCAATATACATGTGAAATTCTGTATTTTATATATACTCGTCCACATTCCCAAACAAGCTGTATGTGTTCAGTTTGCTTATTTAGCATGTTTATGAGATCCATGTGTAAACTATTAACAAAGAAAGAAGGAAAGAAAAAGAACAGTCTGCCTTTAAACTCACAGTTAGGGCTTTACATTTCTACCAAATGGTAATTGGAAGTTATCTTATCTCTCTCTAAGATGGGGTAATAGAAAGAAAAGAACCCTTGACAAAAAATGATTTCTTGCTGTTTGGTACAGGATATAAGAGGTTTAAAATAAATGACCTCACAGAAAATGAGAGGTTTTAAAAGTTATCATCAACAATTTCATCAGTACAGGCTGGTGTAGCTGTAATGGGCCTGGTGATGCCCAAAATCTTTCTATTGTCTTTAGTCATCAATCTTCAGATGTCAAGCTATTGTTGAATCAAGCTTGTAAATTCCTTACTATATTGGGTCAACCCAAGTTACAGATCATGTCATAATCTTTTTTTTTTTTTCTCCTGGAAACTCACCCTAGCTGTGCCAACTTTTTTGTTTGTAATATTTTTTTTTAATTCACTTGCTTCCCAAGATGAAGAATAAATAATAAATATCATGAGGTTACTGAGTTCATAATATTCGCTTCACTTTTTTATAATTTATGCATAGATACAATTAAAATATGAGATAATTATTGCTTGCATACTTTGCATGCCTGTCTTAAATTTATCCTGAAATATTTTAATATTTGTAATAGTTTCATTATTTACTTACAAATAAAACTTCTCATCCCATACTGGATTCAAGTTTCCAAAAATGGTTTTAGTTCTTCTTTTGTTCTTTCCGACTTGAACTGTAACATATGGGTCACTTGACCCTGTTTTGTCTTTTGCCTGCAAGCCTTGTGCAGAAACCACTGAAATAAACCAAATTCAAACTTTTAATGTAAAGATTTCCTCAGAAACAAAAAAAAAATGATAATGAAGGAAACATTTTCTATTTCGTTGTCCCCTTGGTTTGCAATGCAACCCCATTGCTTTCATTTTCATGAGCAACAGGACTTAACAAAATGTTTAACAAAAGAATGAATCACGGGGCTTCCCTGGTGGTGCAGTGGTTCAGAGTCCGCCTGCTGATGCAGGGGATATGGGTTCGCGCCCCGGTCCGGGACGATCCCACATGCCGCGGGGCGGCTGGGCCCGTGAGCCGTGGCCACTGAGCCTGCGCGTCCGGAGCCTGTGCTCCGCAACGGGAGAGGCCACAACAGTGAGAGGCCCGCATACCACACAAAAAAAAAAAAAAAAAAAAAAATAGAGAGAGAGAATCAATCACGGAACATTAAAACCTTCCTTTGATGAATATTTGCTTTTGCCTGTAATGAACAGTAGTGGTATACATACATATGCATATTAGCTATATACTCATATATATCACTGCACCATGTATAGATAAATGAGAATGCACATACAATAAGCAAATTACCCAATGTAATTCAAAGGTCTGTGATTTAAAATGTATTTATTTATTTATGAATTTACGGTCAGTGTTGATCAGCTCAACTCAGTAATAGAAGCTTCTTTATTTTACCTTTGGAATACAATATGAGTATGTTAAAAGGCTTGGTAAATATCAACATGTAACATATGCAGTTGCTGTTACTTACAAGCAACTTCAGAAGTTCAAGTTATTAGACATCACTAAACTCAGATTGCCAAATCACGGATCAAATGAATGAGGGATATTGATCCAGGAATATATAAGACAATATTTGTTTTCTCTTTAAGAAAAACTGACTGAAGAGATTACTGGCTACTCTTGTCATTTATCAGTGGCAGGCAGCAACAAAGCTAGTCTCTTGTAAACTGCAGCGTATTGATGAGTATAGTACAAAATAGAACTTTCTTCTTCTTGAAGAGCTTTTGATTAGAACAAGACATAGACTGAAATGATTTCAATTATCTAGTACACATTTCAGAAATTTGAAGTACCAATTAGACTTCAAAATTGACAAGATGGAAAAATTCTATTTATCTGACCTATAACTATTAGTAGCAGTGATTTCTAAGACATATAAAAATCTCAATATGGAATGAAAATTTTTAAAAAGATTTATTTTTACCTGTAATGGTTATTTTTGCTGACCACTTAGATGTCCCATCCAGTACACTCTGTTTGGCCGCCTTTGTGTACTGCACAAAATCTTCTTTAGAAATCTGAAACATTTCCTGAATTACTTCAAACACCTCTGGCCTGTTTGTCTCCCTGATCTTCATTCTTTCTTTCATGGCTGTAATAATGGTCTGAGTCTTGTCTTCCGCACCATGCTTAGAACTCTTTTCTGCCGCTCCTATAATAGAAAAATCAACGGTGATGTAAATATACATGAAGTTACCTTCTGAGGGACCAAGACAGGCAGAAAAAAAAAAGGAAGAACATGAGAATGAATGAATGCTTTCGTTGTGAGGAGTCAGGGTGGCTTTTTCAAAAAATATCAGGGGAACAAGCTCTACGCTGAGACTAGCCCTTGTGTTACTGGCAAGGAAATGGACCTCCACGATCCCAGTTTTTTCAGTTGTATTACTGAACTGAATCACAGTTGTGCAAATATTGGGTTTGAATTTTTAAAAACAAATTTCAAAACCAAAAGGAACGCACACAATCAAATCTGTTATATACCACACATATTTACTCACTGAGTAACCAAAATTGAGAAACAGACTGGATGGATACGGCAAATGTCACTTGAAAATCAATATTCAAATACTTGTGTTCATCTAAAGTACCTGATTATTTTTAATGGATGAAATTTATCATAATGAAAAGCTTAAATTTTTCCCTGCAAAATAAATACCACCACTATTTGTTATATTGAAATATAGGGTAAAATTTTACTTGTAATGAAAGTAATTCTGCTAGTTAAAAAGGATGTGGAAACCACTGGGCTGGACTACCTCTACCTCATGGACCACAGACTTGAACTCTCATTCTGTGATATGGCCATAGTTTTAAACAGGCTGAATTTTCACTTTCCACTCAAAACTCTGTTTTGTTTTCTAAGACATTGTTTTTTCATGATCGGTCTCAACTTTCTGGGCACTTTTGTTTATAACACAAATCGTGGCAATGAAGGTTTTCCAAAAGCCAATTCTTGGGTCCCTCACGTTCTCCAACTACCAAGCAGATAGTCTTATGTGGCCTCTGGGTTGCTCAGTATTCCACAAGCAAATAGTGGACCCTGATTCCAACTCTCATGTTTCCTTACTGAGTTTGAAGTAGGAAAGCAAAAGCCCATGTATCAGGGTCTACAGGAACTGTCGCTGCTGAAACCAAACGCTTTTTGGTACAGAAGCAACTGATATATAATGAAAAGAAGAAGAAAATTGTGTCTTAGGTGGTAATCATTCCAATTTTTATCTCCATGACTGTAAATACTGCCCAACTTGTATTATATTTTTTGAAATATTGTATTTCTGAAATAAACACACTAACAGAGTTTAGAGACTGAATGTGATAATTTATCTGTACAATTCCTATCACAAAGGATAGCCTCAGTAATGTTCTTTGAGTCTACTTCTGTGAATGTTAGGCCCAATTTAAGTACAGAAGCTAAGGCAAAATACAAAAAGTCAACTCTGAACTTTCCTCGTAATAAATTCATCTAGGGCTTCCCTGCTGGCGCAGTGGTTGAGAGTCCGCCTGCCGATGCAGGGCACACAGGTTCGTGCCCAGGTCCGGGAAGATCCCACATGCCGCGGAGCGGCTGGGCCCGTGAGCCATGGCCGCTGAGCCTGCGCATCCGGAGCCTGTGCTCCGCAACAGGAGAGGCCACAGCAGTGAGAGGCCCGTGTACCGAAAATAAATAAATAAATAAATAAATAAATTCATGTAAAATTTAACGGCACTGTTTTAGTGAACATCTTCATTTGAAAATAAAACATTTATTTTCTAAAGTAGAAAAATACATTTATAGTAATCAAGGTATAATTATTGTACACTAAAAGATGAAAAATCTACTGGCAGAAAGAGCAGTTTCCCTGTCTTTATCTTTTTTTTTAACCTTTGAGAATTTATACCACATTTTTAAAAAATACTAAAAATTAATGTATTCCACTTAAGATATAATTTGAAAGGACATTCTAAGTGCCCTAGTCAACTGTTAAAGCATGCCCTCAAACAGCTACACATTTGTGAATTGTGCACCTTTAAGCAATTAAGCACTTTTGTAATTTGTCAGTAATGGTTTAGCTCCACAGAACATTAATTCTTACATGGTAAAATTAGCTTAGGCTACACTATATAGTTACAACTCCCCAAAAGGCATATTTTACTTCAAGTACTGGAATATTCATTAAAAAGAAAGAACAGTAGTGCCTTGAAAAAGTCACCTACAAGATTCAAAGTGCCTCAAAAGTTTGGTTTGTAAAGGTCATTCTAAGAATGCTCAAAGTGTCATAAAAGTGTTGACTTCCCCCAGATTTCTAAACAACTATTACTGTTGTGGCTATTATGCCCTCAAAGCTCTAGAAAAGTATGT